>NC_057798.1:181295145-181595145 GCF_018294505.1 Triticum aestivum | reverse complement strand
TAGATCCAACATCATCCAACAAAAATACAACATTATTCATAATGTTTCATAATTATTCATAGCGTTGGGGCTTCTGTCTGTTCCTTGAGCTTCTTGCCATCACTTTTCTCCTCGTGCACCTTGTGCTCATTGCTTCTTCTCTTCTCCTCTTGGTTGTCGGTACCTTGCGCGTCTTATTCAAACCTATCATAGAGCTGTGCAAAACATAAAGGGTACTGAGATCATGTCAAGTGATAAATGTACAGTAGTATTTGACCCTTGCAATATTTACATACCTAGCAGAACTCACAAGAACATAAGGTTGGTCACCATTTGGAGCCTCACTTGGATCATCATTTGGAGCCTCACTTGGATCACCATGATCACCATTTGGAGCCTCACTTGGATCACCATGATCACCATTTGGAGCCTCACTTGAATCATTATTTGGAGGATATTTTGGATCATCGTCAAAATCATGCCGCTGTTGACCATCATCATTTGGAACCTCGTCAAAATCCTCATCTGATGCAACCGACTGTTGACCATCATTTTCATCATCTGTTGAGGCAACCGGCTGCTGACCAACATTTTCATCGGAGCCTTCATCGAAACTCTCTCCAAACGCTAGATCTACTGTGTTATCATAATACTTACCAAAATGACCAGACCCACCACACCTTGTGCACTTATGCTTCCTCGCTCCAAGTCCAGCTCCTTTGTTGCGAGGTCTGATTCGACTCTTCCTTAGTCTACCTGCTGCTCTCTTCGGAACTGGAGCGCAAAGCTTAAATCCAGGGTCCACCATGTCCCATTGTTGTTTTCCCTCCATAGCAGGCAAGGCATAAGCATATGTGGCTTTGAACCTTACAACAGAGTAGTAATCATGCACATATTGATGTATGTTCCCTGTTGGACCTGGGAGAGAAGTGATGAAAAACAAGGCATGAATGCATGGCAAACCCAGTTATCTGCCATTGCCTACAACTGCAAGTTCTAGCTTCTAAATCCACTGGATATCTCCATTCCCTCTTCTCTTTATCCAAATATGACATCTCTGATGTGGTACCCGAGCAAACAGTCATGTTCATTTCCAAGCCTGTTGTTTTCTGCTTCAGTTCATTCATCACGGCAGGGATGATAATGTGGCTGATGTCTACTACGCAACCTTCTTCTTGTAGACGTTGTTAGGCCTGCAAGTGCACAGGTTTGTAGGACAGTAGCAAATTTCCCTCAAGTGGATGACCTAAGGTTTATCAATCCGTGGGAGGCGTAGGATGAAGATGGTCTCTCTCAAACAACCCTGCAACCAAATAACAAAGAGTCTCTTGTGTCCCAAACACACCCAATACAATGGTAAATTGTATAGGTGCACTAGTTCGGCGAAGAGATGGTGATACAAGTGCAAAATAGATAGTAGATATAGGTTTTTGTAATCTGAAATAATAAAAACTGCAAGGTAACTAATGATAAGCGTAAACGGTATTGCAATGATAGGAAACAAGGCCTAGGGTTCATACTTTCACTAGTGCAAGTTCTCTTAACAATAATAACATAGATAGATCATATAACAATCCCTCAACATGCAACAAAGAGTCACTCCAAAGCCACTAATAGCGGAGAACAAACATAGAGATTATGGTAGGGTACGAAACCACCTCAAAGTTATCATTTCTGTTCTATTTATTCAAGAGTTCCCTATGCCCTGTAGGGGGGCGCCCCCCTATCTCTTGGGCTCCTCGAGTATCTTCTGACGTGGACTCCAAGTCTCCAGGATGATAATCTTCCAAAAAATCACGTTGCCGGAGGTTTCATTCCGTTTGGACTCTGTTTGATACTTCTTTTCTTCGAAATACTAAAACAAGCAATAAAACAGCAATATGGGCTGGGCCTCCGGTTAATATGTTAGTCCCAAAAGTAATATAAAAGTGTATAATAAAGCCCGTAATCATTCAAAACAGATAATAAAATAGCATGAATGCTTCATAAATTATAGATACATTGGAGACGTATCAGCATCCCCAAGCTTAATTCCTACTCGTCCTCGAGTAGGTAAATGATAAAAGAAAGAATTTATGAAGTGTGAATGCTAGAAGGTGCACAAGTTTGATCAATGATAATTTCAATCACCTTTTCTAGGATGATAATATGTCATAACAGTAGTTCATCTCATAAAATTTCTCATGATAAAGTAACAAGCAATTCACATGTTAAAGCATAGACCATAAACTTTCTTGAAAACTAGCAAACTTCATTCTCAGTCATCAAACAATTGCAATTCATCTTATTTTTAGGAATAGCAAACTCCACATACTCAACTATCATATAGTCTTCTACAATTGCTAACACTCACGCAATACTAATGGTTATGGAGTTTCAACCGAACACTGAGAAAGATAGGGGCTTATAGTGTTGCCTCCCAACGTATTCACCTTTGGGTGATGTCAACAATAATAGTTCATGCTAACTTACATCCAATTGGATATATATATCAGGATCACCCCAACACAAAGTGCTTGCCAAAGGATAAAATGAAAATGGGAAAGGTGAAGATCACCTTGACTCTTGCATAAAAGTAAAAGACATAAAGTAAAAGATAGGCCCTTCGCAGAGGGAAGCAGAGGTTGTCATGCGCTTTTATGGTTGGATGCACAAAATCTTAATGCGAATGAACGTCACTTTATATTGCCACTTGTATATGGACCTTTATTATGCGGTCTGTCACTTTTATTGCTTCCATAACAAGAGATCGTATAAAGCTATTTTCTTCACACCAAAAGATCATACATATTTAGAGAGCAATTTTTATTGCTTGCACCGATGACAACTTACTTGAAGGATCTTACTCAATCCATAGGTAGGTATGGTGGACTCTCATGGAAAAACTGGGTTTAAGGATATTTGGAAGCACAAGTAGTATCTCTACTTGGTGCAAGGAATTTTGGCTAGCAAGAGGGGGAAAGGCAAGCTCAACATGTTTGAATGATCCATGACAATATACTTTAACTGAGATGTCGGAAAACATAAACCATTACGTTGTCTTCCTTGTCCGACATCAACTCTTTAGCATGTCATACTTAATGAGTGCTCCCAACTATAAAAGATGTCTAGGATAGTATATTTATATGTGAAATCTCTCTTCCTTCAATATTCTTTCATGAATTGTTCAAATGACCAATACAATGCTTGCTAACCTTCAATAAATTCACAACCTCTACTTCTTAGATGTGAAGTCATTACTCCCCATGGGATAAGAAAATGAGACATATATAATTTCATATTTATGACAATCAACTCATTCAACCATTTACTCATAGGATATAAGTGAAGCACACGAGTAAATGACAAACTACTCCAAAAAGATATAAGTGAAGATCAGTGAGTAGCTAAATAATTATGCAACTATGCGAAGACTCCCTCTCATTTAAGAATTTCAGATCTTGGTATTGTATTCAAACAGCAAGCAAAACAAAATAAAATGACATTGCAAGGATAGCACAACTCATGTGAAGAAGCAAAAACTTAGGCTCAACCGATACTAACCGATAGTTGTTGAAGAAGAAAGGTGGGATGCCTAGCGGGGCATCCCCAAGCTTAGATGCTTGAGACTTCTTGAAATATTATCTTGGGGTGCCTTGGGCATCCCCAAGCTTGAGCTTTTGTGTCTCCTTAATTCCTCCCATATCATGGTTTCTCTATTTCTCAAAAAGCTTCATCCACAACAAACTCAACAAGAACTCGTGAGATAGGTTAGTATAAACCAATGCAAAACCTTATAATTTTCTACTGTAACAAATCACTAAAATTATTATTAAACATTGAATAATAAATGCCTCTGCATATTTAATACTCCTATCCTCAAATAGAATCATTAAACAAGCAAACATATGCAAACAATGCAACCATAACAGCAGTCTGCCAAAACAGTATAGTCTGTAAAGAATGCAAGAGTATCAATACTTCGATAGCTCCAAAAATTATGAAATAAAATTCCCACTGTAATAAATTTATCATAGCTCATTATGCAAAAAGTTTCAACATTATATCGTCCTCTGAATTTTCTGGGAATTTTTGCAACAGCGGTAAACTTTCTGTTTTCAAACAGCGACATGTATACTAGCAAAATAAGCATGGCAAAGGCTATCCTTGACTTTTTTTTAACTAAAAATAAAGATGCAAAACATTATTCTAACTAACAGAAAACAAACACTAATAAAAGAAAATGACACTCAAAGCAAAACACATATCATGTGGTGAATAAAAATATAGCTCCAAGTAAAGTTACCGATGAACGAGGACGAAAGAGGGGATGCCTTCCGGGGCATCCCCAAGCTTAGGCTCTTGGTTGTCCTTGAATATTACCTTGGGGTGCCTTGGTCATCCCCAAGCTTAGGCTCTTGCCACTCCTTATTCCATAGTCCATCGAATCTTTACCCAAAACTTGAAAACTCCACAACACAAAACTTAACAAAAAACTCGTAAGCTCCGTTAGTATAAGAAAATAAAACAACCACTTAGGGTACTGTAATTAACTCATTCTTTATTTATTTTGGTGTTAAACCTACTGTATTCCAAGTTCTCTATGGTTCATACCACTTAATACTAGCCATAGATGCATCAAAATAAGCAAACAACACACGAAATGTAGAATCTATCAAAAACAAAACAGTCTGTAGTAATCTGTATCAAACGTATACTTATTGAACTCCACAAATTCTACCAAATTAGGAAGTCCTAAGAAATTTGTGTACAAATCCAGAGCAAAAAGAATCAGATCAGAAGAACGTTTCTGTGAATTAAAAAAACTAATTTATTGGGTGCAAAAGTTTCTGATTCTCAGCAGGATCAACACAACTATCACCTTAAGCTATCCTAAAGGTCCTACTTGGCACTTTATTGAAACAAAAGCTATAAAACATGATTACTACAGTAGCATAATCATGTGAACACACAAAAACAGTAAGGATACATATTGGGTTGTCTCCCAACAAGCACTTTTCTTTAATGCCTTTCTAGCTAGGCATGATGATAGCAATGATGCTCACATAAAAGATAAGAATTGAAATATAACGGGAGCATCATGAAGCATATGACTAGCACATTTAAGTCTAACCCACTTCCTATGCATAGGGATTTTGTGAGCGAACAACTTATGGGAACAATGATCAACTAGCATAGGAAGGTAAAACAAGCTTAGCTTCAAAATTTTCAGCACATAGAGAGGAAACTTGATATTATTGCAATTCCTACAAGCATAAATTCCTCCCTCATAATAATTTTCAGTAGCATCATGAATGAATTCAACAATATAGACAGCACCTAAAGCATTCTTTTCATGATCTACAAGCATAGAAAATCTACTACTCTCCACATAAGCAAAATTCTTCTCATGAATAATAGTGGGAGCAAACTCAACAAAATAGTTATCATGTGAGGCATAATCCAATTGAAAACTAAAATCATGATGACAAGTTTCATGGTTATCATTATTCCTAATAGCATACAAGTCATCACAATAATCATCATAGATAGCAACTTTGTTCTCATAATCAATTGGAACCTCTTCCGAAATAGTGGAATCATCACTAAATAAAGTTGACACTCTTCCAAATCCACTTTCATATTCATCACAATAAGATTCAACATCCTCCAAAATAGTGGGATCACTACTTCCTAAAGTTGACACTCTTCCAAACCAACTTTCATCAATATAATCATCATAAATAGGAGGCATGCTATCATCAAAATAAATTTGCTCATCAAAGCTTAGGGGACAAAATATATCATATTCATCAAACATAGCTTCCCCAAGCTTGTGGCTTTGCATATCATTAGCATCATGGATATTCAAGGAATTCATACTAACAACATTGCAATCATGCTCATCATACAAAGATCTAGTACTAAGCATTTTAATGCATTCTTCTTCTAGCACTTGAGCACAATTTTCCTTTCCATCATTCTCACAAAAGATATTAAAAAGATGAAGCGTATGAGACAAACTCAATTCCATTTTCTTGTAGTTTTCTTTTATAGACTAAACTAGTGATAAAACAAGAAACAAAAAGATTCAATTGCAAGATCTAAAGATATACCTTCAAGCACTCACCTCCCCGGCAACGGCGCCAGAAAAGAGCTTGATGTCTACTATGCAACCTTCTTCTTATAGACGTTGTTGGTCCTGCAAGTGCACAGGTTTGTAGGACAATAGCAAATTTCCCTCAAGTGGATGACCTAAGGTTTATCAATCTGTGGGAGGCGTAGGATGAATATGGTCTCTCTCAAACAACCCTGCAACCAAATAACAAAGAGTCTCTTGTGTCCCCAACACACCCAATACAATGGTAAATTGTATAGGTGCACTAGTTCGGCGAAGAGATGGTGATACAAGTGCAAAATAGATAGTAGATATAGGGTTTTGTAATCTGAAATAATAAAAACAGCAAGGTAACTAATGATAATGAGTGTGAACGGTATTGCAATGATAGGAAACAAGGCCTAGGGTTCATACTTTCACTAGTGCAAGTTCTCTCAACAATAATAACATAGATAGATCATATAACAATCCCTCAACATGCAACAAAGAGTCACTCCAAAGCCACCAATAGCGGAGAACAAACATAGAGATTATGGTAGGGTACGAAATCACCTCAAAGTTATTCTTTCGGATCGATCTATTCAAGAGTTCGTACTAGAATAACACCTTAAGACACAAATCAACCAAAACCCTAATGTCACCTAGATACTCCATTGTCACCTCAAGTATCCATGGGCATGATTATATGATATGCATCACACAATCTCAGATTCATCCAACCAACACAAAGTACTTCAAAGAGTGCCCCAAAGTTTCTACCGGAGAGTCAAGAACGTGTGCCAACCACTATGCATAGGTTCATGGGAGAAACCCGCAAGTTGGTCACCAAAACATACATCAAGTGGCACGTGATATCCCATTGTCACCACAGATAAACACGGCAAGACATACATCAAGTGTTCTCAAATAAAGACTCAATCCGATAAGATAACTTCAAGAGGGAAACTCAATTCATCACAAGAGAGTAGAGGGGAGAAACATCATAAGATCCAACTATAATAACAAAGCTCGCGATACATCAAGATCGTGCCATAGAGAGAACACGAGAGAGAGAGAGAGAGAGAGAGAGATCAAACACATAGCTACTGGTACATACCCTCGGTGTCGAGGGTGAACTACTCCCTCCTTGTCATGGAGAGCGTCGGGATGATGAAGATGGCCACTGGTGATGGATTCCCCCTCCGGCAGGGTGCCGAAACAGGCTCCCGAGAGGTTTTTGGTGGCTACAGAGGCTTGTGGCGGCGGAACTTCTGATCTATCTTGATATTCGATGGTTTTAGGGTACGTAGGGTTATATAGGCGAAAGAAGTCGGTCGGGGGGTGCTCGAGGGGTCCACGAGACAGGGGGGCGTGCCCTGTAGGGGGCGCCCCCCCTATCTCCTGGGCTCCTCGAGTATCTTCTGACGTGGACTCCAAGTCTCCAGGATGATAATCTTCCAAAAAATCATGTTGCCGAAGGTTTCATTCCGTTTGGACTCCGTTTGATATTCCTTTTGTTCGAAATACTGAAACAGGCAATAAAACAACAATATGGGTTGGGCCTCCGGTTAATAGTTTAGTCCCAAAAGTAATATAAAAGTGTATAATAAAGCCCGTAATCATTCAAAATAGATAATAAAATAGCATGAATGCTTCGTAAATTATAGATACGTTGGAGACGTATCAGTGGTCCATGAATTTTGCCTCGGCTATTCCTGCGCGATAATGAAATTTCTGCATGTATTCTATCCTTATCATGTCAAGCAAATCCACCACATAATGACCCTTTAGTTTCTGGATCGTTGAGTTGAAAGACTCTGCTAGATTATTGTGCACATAGTCAACTTTGCTCAATTCACTGAATTGGCTTCTGGCCCATAACTTAGAGCGGTGTGTTTCCAAGTATTCTTTCACTTTGGTATTCATGTATAACTGCCTCAAGTGGTAGTTGTGCTTCTTCACACTACAAGTCAAAGATGCTGGCCATAAATTGTCGGTATACACCTTTCCTTTGAATTTCTTCATGAAATTTGTAGCAAGGTGACGCATGCATTCCCTATGCTCTACTCCAGAGAACACATTGTCCACGGCCACTTCTAAACCTTTGTAGGCATCTGTATGAATGACCAACCCATTGGGATGTGCAATAGCCCGGCGTAGATTATGCAAAAACCAAGTCCAGCTTTCCTCAGACACTGTCTCCAGCACACCGTAGGCAACTGGAAATACAAAACTGTGTGCATCAACTGCACAAGCTGCTACTAACTGTCCTTTAAACCCCCCTATGAGAAAAGTGGCATCAATAGCCAAATAAGGCCTGCAGCCTGCCAAAAAAACCCGGCGACAAGCCTCAAAGCAGACAAAAACCCTCCTAAAGCATTCCTTGGTCTTTGTCACTCCCCTGAATGTGTACTCCACGGTGTGGTGATCAATATCTACAATACTACCTGGGCTTGTCCTCTCCACTTCACCTTTGAATGAATACAACAATTGGAAACTTTCCTGCCAGTTACCATAAATAGAATCCATAACATGTTGTTTACCATTGAACAACCTCATGTATGGTAAATCTATCTTGAACTTATCTTTGATGTTCTTCTGCAAATCCTTTGGACCAACTTGCTGGTTTTCTTTCACCCACTTCTTTACTTCTTCTGCCACCCATCTTGACTTGGCTCTACTGATTGTATCATTCCTAAGGGTTGATTCCTGGCATGTGTGCTTAAAAGGGTTCGCTTTGACCTGAACATTAGTGCTATTTCGCATTTTAGATGTGAGCAGCCTCCATGAACAACCCTCAGTCGGACAGTGCACTCTGTAACGTACTTAATCGCTCTTGTCAACTTTGAAAGTACGTTCTACCTTGATGCAGTATGTCACAAGTGCATTTCTACACTCATTGATGGATGCAAAAACTATACCTTCTTCCATATGAGGGTTCAAAGGGTCCCATTCAACACCTGCAAGGTCTTCGTCCTCACCCACCGCGTCATCATCCACACGGACTGATTGTGACCCTCATCTTGGTTTTCAGCCCGAGGTGGCCGTCGTAAATTTTGAATAACATCAGAATATAACTTCTCTTCATCAACCCCAGAATTGTAGTCATCAGGCTCCATTTCAAGGGGGACCCTACTGCCGTTGCCCACACTTGACGAGCCACCACGTTGCCGTGCACCAAATGAACTGTTCTAGCTAGAGATGCCATTACGATGACTTGGTTCTCCCCGAGATGTTGCACCCGCCATCCTAGGTCCAAATGCCTACTGAAGCACATCAATTTGCAGCCTCACGTGAAAATTATCTTTCTCTTTATGCCTAGCAAACATGGTAGCTAGCTCTTCGTCATTACTAACTGTCACCCATTTCTTTTCCTCATCATAATATTTGTATACCACTTCATCAAGCAAACCCCAAGGATATTGGCTACAAAGTACCTCCCCAAATTGTCTGAAACTCCATTTACTAGCCATTGGCAACCGATAATCGAAACCTCCTTGGTATTTCTTCTTATCCTTTGCATCGAATATGTACCGGTTCCTTCTAATTTGCACCAAGAAAGCAAACCGCAACTCCATCCTAACCGACGAAAAATAGAGACGCAATCAGCACACTAATTGGGCAAATCTACTTGAATCAACTTTCCAAATGCACAAATAAGCTCAATCTAAACAGGATGCATAACTTACCCCTCGGGAACCCAGTCGTGGACGCGGCGGATCTCCGACCCGATGCCTGCCTCGCCAAATACTCTGGGGTCGCCGCTGCTCGCCATTTCGCCCTGGGGTTCTTCCTCCTAGTTCAAACAGCTCCAGCAGCTCCCCACCTTTGAGCGCTCCGCCCGGGCGCACGGAAGGAGGCCGCGCCGCGGGTCGAGCAGGTGGCGGGCGCCCCACCCGTGCCGTCGCAGGAAGGTGGCGGGCATCGCAGGTAGCGATGGAGCGTCGACGCAGGACGGTAGCGGCGGAGCAGGCTGTGCAGCTGGTGGCGGGGCAGCTGCTGGCTGTGGCGCAGGTGGCGGCGGCAGCGCAGGACGGCCAGCCGGCGGGGCAGAGTGATTTGGGGATCCTACGAATGATTTGGGGATTTAGTTGCACGAGCCTACATGTCAGCTCCGGACCCACGCCCACGTGGTCCCACGTGTAAGCTCCGGGCCCACAATCACTAACGCCGGCGAACGGAATGGACTCAAATATGACCGTTTGGCCTCGTCATAGTAGTTGTGCATGGACTAGGGGCAAAACTGAGCATAATTCGCATCTGAGGGCAAAACTGAGCACATGGACACCACTGAGGGCAAAAGGATAATTAACCCTTGTATTTTCTACCCTCCATCAATGCAATGATACGCTTCGTGCGTATTCACGAAAAAAATTAAGAAATTCTCGAAGAACCTAACATAAAAACCATTTGCAATTGCCATGGCCCACAATGAATGGTTGCTATCTACCGGGGTCCCTTTTTAAGCCCCGCACAGTAGAACAATTGTTCTATGGTAATTGTTGGTAAGATAATAATAAAGTATGCTACAGTGGCATAGAGAAAATAGAGGAAAAGAACAAAAAGAAATTTCTAGGCTAAAGATGCAAATTAACCAATGCAAGCTCTGGGAAACTGGTTATCTTTTTCTTTCCATTTTTTTACTTACGCCCGGTTTTTGCTGGGTTGGGATGCTTGTCCAGTATGTAAGAACCCATTATCTCTTTTTCTTTTTCTTTTTTTCTTTTTTGCAGGGAAGAACCCGTTATCTTCGTCACTTTCCACAAATGTTGGCATGTTTTGCGCCCCCTTTTCAAGGTTTAAAATTTTGGTTTGAGGCAAATTTCCAGACTTTCAGGTATCTCAGAAAGTCATGTCAGAATTGTATTCTTTAAAAATCTTCAGTTTAGGACTAACTTTCACCAAAATCTGCTTCGTATGTGGTGGCGCCACCATTTTAATCCCTTCTCTAGAGAAACAAATTCAAAAAAGTGAGGTGGCATTATGTGATGCATCTGCTGTCATCGTCTAGGGAGTAGTAATAAGCAAAGACTAATCGCCGGGGCCTGCTGTGCCTGGCGCCGTCTCACTCTCACCGACAGTTTTCCTCGTATAAAACTGCCACCCATCAACTCTCTACGTCTCTTTCAAATGTATGTGGACCTGTATGCGGATGCAACTTGGCGTTCTCCTTGTTGGAGTTTTGGCATTTCCGAGGGATATCCTCCGTGTTTGTTCTTTGGCAAATACGTGGGCTTTACTTCACTTCATCATCATGTGCCATCAATCTAGAACAAAGGATATTCCTCTCATCTTCCAACGAGAGGAACAGAGGAGATGCCAGATGCGTGCTGTGCGTGAGGAGTATTTATGTATTATCATAACCTCTGATTACTCATCGCAACCATTTTGTAATGAAAACCGGCAAAGCCTCCTATAATAGTCTTAGGTTCTTAGTAGCAGGGCAATCTTGAAAACAGACACTGTTAACGACCATTGATGTCGTCTTATGGCCCCTTCGCGACATTATTACGGCATATTCGTTTCGTCCAAGGAATCATCTTGCGCTTGCGTGGTTCGAGTTTGACAGAAATATTTCTCTAGTCACATAAACCCTGCGCGTCGAGCTGTTTTCATTATCACCCCGCGCGCCATCAGGCCTTATCATCTTCGCGATGGAGATTTCGGACTTCTGACTGAATAATGGGTTGACTCGTGTGATCTGAAGATTCTGGAAACAGCATGGCCGTTTGAGCAGATCATGTCACACCAGCTATCAACGTCCAACGTTTTTGCCCTGGCCTCTTGGCCCATCAGGAGCCACGAGGCTACGACTGAATGATTTGCTTGCTCGCTGTTGATTTGTTGAGCAATGCAGCTTCGTCATGCTAAAAAATTACTCGTTCATATTTTGCACTAGGGTGTGTTTAGATCTCAGTCGACGTCTCAGTCGCGTGACCAGCTGGGTAATGAAGCAACGTGAAGAACATCAGGGTTCTTCCGACGCACACAAGAAAAAATAAATCAGGGTTCTACCGGCTTGAGCTGATTACCACGGCTGCACCGGAGGCGGCTTTTTTCGGTTGAATACTTTCTGGACATGCTTCTTCCTTCTTATGCATGAATCAATTTGATTTCTCATGCACCAGAGGCGGCCGCGCATTTTAAAATGCATGGCCCATTTTTCATCCATCATGCAAAAAGAAAAACAGACTCGGCTTGCTATCTCATTGTTCGAGTTTTAGCATTTTGGAGGAATATTTAGAAATTCGGAATTGCCTTGCAAATTAAGTCCATCTTCCTTTGCACCTACTACCTACCGTCGATGCTGGAGCGAGAATATACCCATCATCTTCCAACATGAGAGGGAGAAAGAATCGATAAAAACAAAGAGAACGGCGCGGACTATGAAACTTGTTCTTACTCGCTGCAACAATTTTATGACAAGAAGCTGCTGAATCTCCAACCAAAATCGTAGGCTGTGCACATTGACAATAAATAGTTTATCTTCGTCGCTTTTGATGTAGTCTTCTGGCCGCTTCGCTACAATATCAAGGTATATTCGTTTCGGCGAAGGAATCATCTTGCGTAGCTCAAGCCTGACGGAATTGTTTCTCTAAACATATAAGCCCTCGGTGTCGATTTGCTTGATCCAGTCACATAGCATTATCAGCTTCAGACTAATGGATTAACTCGTGATTGGTCTGGAAAATCTGAAACGGTATAATCATTGGGGAACGATCAATTTTCTGTTGTACGTTTTGCCTTGACCTCTAGACTCATCAGGAGCCAGAGCTGAAAGAATTGCTAATCTGTTTCTTAGAAAATCAGAACCATAATTTTTGTTTAGCATCATGGCAGTTTGAATTAGATATAATTTTCTACGACGCACTCAATTAGATTTGACGCTGGGTCAGTGTCCCGACAAAGATTTAGGAGCATAATGCACAGTAGGATGAATTTGTATGCTCACACCTTGTTACCATCTTACACCAGCATGTGGAAAATGAAAAGGAGACAAAAAAGAAGTTAGAAACTACAGATAGCCAATTACATATCTGTGGGCTGTGGCTGTGGTGGCTGGGGAGACCACCAAGAAGAGGCCGGCGGGGATCATTGGACGGGGAATGGGGGGCGGCGGCTAGAAGGAGCGGAGCCAGTCCGAGTCCGGCAGGTTGAGCGGCGGCAGGGAGTGGCGGCCGCGCGTGGAGCTGCCGCTGCGCACGTCCTGCATGGCCAGGAGCGCCGACACGGTGTTGCGGAAGATCCTCTGCTCCGCGGCGACCAGGGCCTCGCGGTCCCGCCGCGCCGCCGCCTGCCCCTCGCCGGGCGCCGTGGGGAACACCGCCTCCATCATGGCCTCGCACTCCCTCACCATCAGGGACACCGCCTCCGCCGTGAAGAAGGGCTGCACTAGCACGGTCTCGATCACGGCGAGCCGGATCCCGGCGCCCGTGCGCTTGTCATACTTCTTGAGAATCTTGGCCAGGCCGATGTAGTTGACGCTGCTGTAGTTGAGCAGCAGCACCATCTCGCCGTGGAAGTTGACGATCTCCCTCCGGATCGCCGCGATCTCCGCCTCGTGCGCCGCCGCCGGCACCGCCGGCTTCCTCTCCAGCGCGCTCCTGATCGCCCCCTGCAGCTCCTGCTCGTACAACACAAAGAAAACAGTAATCGTCAGAGAAATTCACAGCGCAGGCGAAGCCATTGGGGCTGACTGGCTAGTGATCAGCGCAAACACATACCCTGTGCGTGATGATGAAGAACTCCTCCTGCTCGATGAAGAAGGCGTTGATCTTCTCGATCTGAACGTCGAGGCGGGCGACGAAGTCGGCCGGCGAGACGGCGCCGATGACGGGCTTGAGCTCGTTGTAGCTCAGGAACTCGTCCTTCCACGCCGGGAGGCTCTGCTCGATCTGCCTCTTGAGCCACTTTCCAAATTTCATGGCGTCCAAATCAATCAAGAGATCACCGACTGCCTTCGGCCCAATTAATCCGCAACCGATCGGCAGCTGGTAATCAACTAATGACCTCGTCTCCTCGAGAGCAATGCAACAACAATCTACGATATGAAGGGGAGCAAGCGGTGGTGTTGATGGATTAATGAGGGGTGAAGCGGCGACGAGTGCTGGTAATATAGGCGCGGCCAGCGTGTACGTACGTGGTTAGTGAGGTAAGCGGTTGGAGGAGAGGAAGAGGAAGAGGATGGTGACGTTCTCGGAATATTTACCGGCATATGCTAAGCGTGGCAAGGGGCGTGAGGCGTGGGGCGGTGTGCGTGAGGCCGCGCTATGGGCACCCGGTGGTTGAGAACCTTCTGCTCTGCTCTAGCTTAAATATTAATAGTATCACCGGTAGTATCTCGTTTGTCTCTCAAGAATTAAATTTTCTACAATCAATTTTTTCCTCAAAAAATGATTTCATAATACTTTCATAGAATTTGAATTTGATTTTAAAAACTCCAATTCAAATATTTATGTATGGATGTCGCACGAAAATGGAAGATATTATCTCCATGAAATCCCAATGTTTAGAATTTGAACCTTGTATTCACACAAAAAATTCACTCGAAATCATCTGAAATTTGACCAGCATTGTCCGCATACAAAGAAGCTATCTTTGAGCTTATCGGTAGGCCGGACCAGGTTTCATAAAGCGTCAGTATTTAAATTTATACCTTGTGTCTAGACTATAAATTGTCCACGAAGTAGTTTGAATTTTTTACAATTAGTGTTGTTTAGGTATCGAGGAGCAACTCTAGGCATATTGGCGGATCATTTCGTGCAAGTGAGTACCCACAAACTTTGATTTGTAACTATTCAACCTCACGTTTACACTATACAAATTTCGTAAAAATTGCTTGAAACTCCACGGGCACTATTGACGTACAAAGCAACTTTGAGCTTATGGGCGGATCATTTTGTGCAAGTGTGCCTGACATACTTGTACAGATGGTTTTTGTAAAACTTCGGTATTTAGATGTTTAACCTTGCAGTTACACTATAAAATTTTCACAAAAAATAGTAGGAATTTTTATGGGCACTCTCATGCGCAAACTGGCAAAGGCTTATGCACTCGTTAGGAAAGATGAAAAAACTGTGAAGGCTTATGCACCGTCTGGAAAAACATTGAACTTAGATTTTATTCATTTATTGAGTGCCTAGTTGGAAACCCAAGTTTAGAGGGGACGAAGTAGGGTGTGGACGTGGCGATTTCGGTGTCGGGGATGAGAGAGAAGGGCGTTCATTGGTCCTGGGACGACGGATAGAGAAAGAGTGGTGACTGGAATCCGGATCACACAAGAAGCATATTCCCGCAGGGAAACCGTGGGTGCAGCAGCGACTTTTGTTCCCCCGCAAGACGGGGGGCACTGCACTGCGCGAATTGAATTGTAGTCGCGTTCGCACGTAAAGGAGGAGCGACGAGAGGGAGATTCCATAGGATCTTCTCTTCTTGTTGGCCTTGGAGTTATGTGGCCTGCCTTGCCTGCCTTGATGGTTTTCCGGTGGGTGGGTGGTGTTCCCTTTGAAATCCGACAGTTTCTTAGGTGCTTCAGTGGGCTGCCTGATGATCCTTACGAGAGAAGAACGGGTCCAGAATATTTTATGGCATTATAAGCTTCGCGTGAGAAGCACTCTCCCCTCAGGCCCTCACCGTGTAGTATTTTATCCTGTTGAATTCAACATGGATTACAGATGGGGGCTGGATAGTGGTACTGGACGAAAAATATTGGGCCAATCGATATTTTCTAGACCGTCCGATCTAAAGCGAACAATCAGATGGCCTTCTACCACCTCCTCCGCCATTGTTCATCGTTTTACAGCCAGCCTCGCCGTCGTGCTGGGCCACCTCCCGTCCATCCCTAAGTCGGTGACCATCAGACTTTTTTTTATCCGATGAACCTGCACCCCCTCCCCTCCCACACCCCAAACCGTTAACCTTCGAAATCGCCTCCGCCTGCCGCTGGCTATGGCTCGTCCTGGTCAAGGCCTTGCCGGCGTCCCCAGGGCGAGCGTACCCGCTATGCTCGCCCCAGTGCTATCGGCGACGACCTCGATGCTCTGTTGTGCCTTCTTCCTTCCCAACACTGATCCAAATTCAATTTCCAGACAACTTACTTCCAACTAAATTGTTACATATGGGTGTTCAATAGTGGCCATGACCCTCAGAGCTCTCAGAGCTCCGGTTTAAAAAATAAGTAGTTTTCGTTCTTTCTTTTATGTGGTGATGCTTTTGAGGGAGATATTCAATATTTTTAGTGAACATGACGAAAACCAAAATGAAAAGAAGAATGGAATTCATGTTGAACTAACAAACCAATTTCCACAAAAAAAAAGAACTAACAAACCAAAACCAACCAGGAATATTTGCTACTGCCCAGAGAAGAACATTTTTCTAAAAAAAAGGAATATATCCAAAACTGCAAAATGTTGTTCTCGAAGCACGGTACCAGCAAGCCTTGAAAAAGAACACACTGTAGCATATAAACATGCAGAACCGCTCAATTGACATATTATTATTTTTTCTTTAAGATAATACTCCAAATATATATTCCCTCCCATATAAAGGATGGCCCTTAAGCCTAACCAGTTCCAGTTCATGGTTTATTCCGGAGCATATCCACGGATATCACGCTTTTGGCGTCTCATCACAAAGTGTTCTTCTGCCCTTTTTGTACGTCATCATTCTAAAGCTATGTACAAGTAGATACTTAGACTAGAAACAGTTAAAGATGGAGGAAACATTTGTTAGTGCAAAGCTCTAAATATATTATAGTTATTCCAGCTAGAGAGGCTTGTGCTCAATTATTTTGGAGATGGGGTTATCCTAGTAAACCTTTTGTAGATATTCTTTTCCTGGTGAAAAGTAATTGTTTCGTTATATATCCTTTGCAAGAACAAATGACCTATTGTTCCCTCTTCATTATACAAGTAGTACAAGTTAACTGTTGGTTAACCACATTTTGAAGGTGCTGATTGCCACTGGGCAGCCAAAAAATGAAGTAAATAATATGAGAGACATGAATTGATGTGCTTGGATCTTAATCTCATGATTAGAACACCTAAAACTAATCAGAGATCGGACACTCACGAGAAGGAGTTGAGATTTTTAGGGGGTGGCCCATGCCAGCGGCCGTGACCCTCCGGCGATGTGGACTTCGTTAGGGAAGAGGAAGCAGCAAGACGACAGTCATGTTGGGGGTCGCTAACACTACCATCTTTGGTGTCTGGTGGTGGCATATGACCATTCAAACCTCCTTATCTATGTTTTAGGATCGGTAGTTAGAAGTATAGGGGGTTTAACCCATAAAATGTGTTTGTGCATGCGCGCCAGAGATGCTAAGGGACTGAAACCAACTTTGGTTTTGGGTGCCAGGATAAACATGTGCGTAGGGTAAGAGACATTTCTCCCCCACTTTCTCTCGGTTTGTTATACCAGGAGATTAATTTCAACATTCTACCCCTTTATCATAAGGTTAACAAGCAAACATCATAGGCCAACTCTCGATAGAAATAACAGACCAAAATAAAGTGTTACAATGACAAAAGAAATGTCACTGAACCTCTGTACTTACAGTACCATATCTTGAAATGAAAAGCATAATACTTTATGGGAATTGGTTTATTTGACTGTCATCAAAAGGATCTCCGGACCTATGCCTGACAACATAACCATAGAAGGGTCAGTGATAAGCCTTTAGCAAGATGAACCACAAAACTTATGAGACAAACATCATATGTTTAATCTTGGATTCTACTTCCAACAACATTAATATAGTGTCAATAGTTTTGTTAACACAATTGACATGTTATTACTCGCATAGAGCATTGGGTGTTCATAATCACTATAACTGGTTTAAAGGTGTCGTCTACTACTTTTAATTTTGGGGAAAGAATTCCTTCGGAATACAACATGTCTGGTAGCCTCTTAGCATAACACGAACTAGTTTGCATCACTAATGATGCCATGGTTGTCCTTTCTTGAGCTTTCCCATGATGTAGCTCTTTCCACAAGAGTGGAGATGTAACATGACGTAGAGTAGAATTCATAATATCCACACACACCTCACATAAATAACAATTTAACAATTTCCGACCAACCTACAATTTCAAGGTTACTTGTATCCTTATAAGAGAGTGTGTAATCTTTTTTATTGTGCATACACTGCAAGACTTGGTGGCTGCTTTCGAGTAGTGTACATTTCTAGATTTAGTGTATGCCGAGTATCCCCAACATAAATAAGGATATGTTCATATTTGATTACATATGGTGCTTTTGACAACTGAAGCATAAAGAACTGGCATTATCAGGTCAGTTTTAACTGATTCCTCGGTCATTGAAATGTCACAATTTTATCACCCTTAACATTCGGAGCAGGTGAGACAGAGTACTTGAGCCTAATGTGTTTCCTACATACTCTATCGGTGCATATCAATACAATATGACTTATACTCCTTTTGGACTCATGTCCCGGTGAACCTCCATACAAATACTGCATGAGGCATCATCAAATCTCTTGGTTGGCCAATGAGATTTCATCCACAAAAGGCAGTGAAACTCACACCGCAGACTTAAGGTACCATTGTATAAGCGCTTGACTTAGTTCATAACTTGAATTATTCACAACATGCCATGTTTCCTATCTTTCATGACAAAACATTCATGTTGAGCCACGCAGGATATTTAAAAATTCAATCAGCATAAAAGCATGCCAGAGTGATAACACAAGCATCGTGACAATTCCTCAGTCAAGACAGGATGATGCCATTGTGATCAATCCCTTCTCTCTTTATTATGAGCCTTTTGGTGGCTACAGGCCATTGTTTGAGCCTCCCAAAAACTCCCTCAAAATTACGTTTAGTTTTGCAGAGCCATTTATGGCCTACCATTTTAACTCACTTAGAAAACTCTACTAAGTTCCATACACCAGAGCTCGTAGTCTTCACCCTATATGGCAACAATACACAATGAGCAATCATGCACCAATTAGTCATAGGGAAATATTGAGGCTCAACATTAGGTGATGCAATAGAGATTTCCTAGTCCTTCTTAGTCCATGATGCATAGGAACTCATATCGCATGATTTGTGTTCCTAGGCTCTTGGTGATTACTTTACTCTAGTAGAACATATATCACATTCTAGAGTCTAATGTCT
The DNA here is from genome assembly GCF_018294505.1 of Triticum aestivum. Classification (NCBI taxonomy): domain Eukaryota; kingdom Viridiplantae; phylum Streptophyta; class Magnoliopsida; order Poales; family Poaceae; genus Triticum; species Triticum aestivum. Next base: position 181,575,954 of record NC_057798.1, on the reverse strand, counting down.
TAACATGCATACATTTTAGTTCTTGGTCCACATCACTTTGGCCGGACAAGAACTCAATAAAAAACATGTCACATGATTATAAACAAAGTTCACCTGAAATATAATCACAAGCCACAGCAATGTTAATGTCATAACTGAGACTGGACCGACAAACTTGCTTCTTTAACATTAATGTGTGCTTTTCATTAGGGAGTAAGTACACATAAACAGGATAAAAGTAGTCACAACACCAGTGTGGTTTCCATTCATTAGCCAAATAAGACTTCTTGTTGGTTCCATCCTAATAGGAGAAGTACCACCGTTTTTTTGTTGTCAGTGCTATTGGTGTTAGTAAGCCTAAATGTGGTATAATAGAACAAGCTCGCAATTTCGATGATGTCTCATCATTTACACTTATCATGCATCTTAACTGTATCATAGCACACATGATCATTCAGTCAAAAGGTCACCTATCTCACCTCATGGCTAGGCTGACATCACAGACTTGGGAGTACAACTTAGCCGGGCATTTAAAATGCATCGACAAATACTTTAGTTTTTCCCAACAGGCACTAGCCAAACATTATTGGATCACATAGTGCGGTGCGAAAAACCAACCACACGGCCATTAGCATTCTGCTTGACATGGCCTCAACTCGTTAGCAATAATCACACCCTTAAGGAAGTGCAATAAGGATACCATCAAGATAGACTTCATGCCCAAATAAATTTCCTAATAAAATATTCAGAAACTTTAGGGAGTGAGTCATAATTGTGCTTAACATTAATATCATTCTACAATCTTAATATTTAACATTCAAATGGTACTAAAAATGAGATCAGCACTAAAAAAATCATAATAATGGCATCAACACTAATATCGCGTTAAAATTTTCTCAATAAAATTTTCCCTGGATTTATGCTAGAAATCATATTTATTTATTTGGAAAAATGGACTAGGAGATTTTATTTAGAAAACTTTAATGTGGTATTAATGCTGATGTCATAATTATGACATTTTCTATGTTGATACCAATTTTAGTATCAGTTTAATGTTTATATGTTAAGATAGTAAAATAATATTAATCTTGAGCACGATTATGAGTCACTCCTAAAGTTTTTGAATATTTCATTCAGATCTTTTATTTGAGAGCAAAAAGTTTATGTTGTTGTCATCCTCACTGCATTTCCTTAATAGGTTGAGGCCATCTCACGCTGAACGTTAATAGTCATGCAGTTCGATTTTGCACGTCGCACCGTGCCACTTAATAATGTTGGATCAGTGTGCCTATTGGGCAAAATTAAAGTCTCTTCATGGTGCACTTTATGTACTTTAATTTAGACATGCATTGGTTGATGCAATGAAGACCATGTTGACAAAATTATGATTAATTTTCGGAACGAGAAAGTTTTGTTTTGAAAATTTTATTAATATCATGGTCATTTTACAACAATTGTTGCTGAAAATTATTGGCAAAGCAAGCCATGTTATTTATCTAATCATTATCACTTACCAAACATTATTATTTGGCGAATCCTGATTTAATATCAATGTCCAAATTTTATTATTTGGAGAATTTATGATATTTTGAAGATTAATATTAATGTATTTTTCATCGTGAATGTTACACTAATAATGTTCACTTAGTGGGTGTCATGTTTATTATTACGGTTATACTAATGTCCAATATTAATGGCATTTTTATACCATGTCATTGAGAATTTTAATAACAAAATAAATACTATTGGTTATTGTAATTGTTGATGGCAACTTTTATTGTCAAATTTTACTAAACATTATGTAATTGAATGTGAGTCCTTTTGTCTGATGACACATTGGAATGCATTATGTTGTTGCTTTGTATCAATACTTCTTGTTAATTTAACCAATGTTTTTGCTGATCATTATATAATTTTAAGTTTATAACAACAACGACAACAACAAAGCCTTCAGTCCCAAACAAGTTAGGGTAGACTAGAGGTGAAACCCATAAGATCTCGCGACCAAGTCATGGATCTAGCACCTGGATAGCAAGCTTCCACGCACCCCTGTCCATGGCTAGTTCTTTGGTGATACTCCAATCCTTCAGATCTTTCTTTACGGACTCCTCGTTCGATCTACCCCGACCTCTCTTGTCATTATCAACACGCTTTGAAGCAGCACAAAGGTTGTGGAGGAGCAACTCCACTTTGCTGCTACAATGTGTATAACACAAGTGTTGAAGGAACAATTTCAACATGTTGCGCTAGATATCGCTCTAGAGGCAAATGTAGGCTGATATGGCAGCAAGAGTTCAATCCAAAATTCCTAGAGCACAAGATCTACTCCAAGACCTTAGATAAGAACAACAAGTTCTATTATAGGTAGTGGGTACATAGTCTGGTTTACAAAGTAGAGGTGAGGACCTCTATTTATAGGTTCACATACTTCTACTTATAGCTGGAACACTTTAGAAAACATTATTTAGGATTCATCTCTCTACTCACAACTACTTATAACTAGAGAACTCTAGAAACAGTGGGTAGGGTAAAGAAAACAAAAGAAATACTACACTAGAGTGGAAGCATCTAGAAGTAGCCAAACTGATCTGGCATGTGTTTTTCTTTCTTCTCATCTAGTGTTCCTCGTCATTCTCCCCTGGTTGTTTGGAACTCGCCCTCGAGTTATCTTCATAGAGCACTTCTTCTGGATGGTAGAGCGTCAAGTCCGCAACATTGAAAGTGTTGGAGATACCCATGTCACTTGGAAGATCTATCACATAAGCATCATTTATCTTCCTCACGATAGAGAAGGGCCCATATCTTCGCTGCCTAAGTTTCCCTTTAACACCTAAAGGCAGCCTCTCTTTTCAGAGGTAGACCATCACCTTATCACCGACTTGGAATGATTTTGGCCTCCTTTTGCAATCAGCAAGTTGTTTATATTTCTGATTTTGTGGTTCCAAAGCACCGCGAATCTCTTCAAATAACTCGGTGTAATTATCAGCAAAGGATAATGTTGATTTCGAGTTTCCCCTTGATGATAGTTTCACCAGGTCCACCACATGTGTTGGAACTTTAGTGTAGACAATTGAAAAAGGGCTCCTTCATGTGGATCTATGCTTGGAGTTACTGTAGGAGAACTCTGCAAGAGATAAAGCCATATCTCATTGCCCCTTTCTTTCTCCACAAATGCAACGGATCAGATTACCCAAAAACTTGTTCACCACTTCCGTTTGCCCACCTGTTTGTGGATGAGCAGTGCTAGAAAATTTTAGTTCAGTGTTGAATTGCTTCCACAAAGTGAGCCAAAATGCAGCAAGAAACTTGCTATCACGGTCTGAGACAATGGACCTTGAAACTCCATGAAGTCTGAACACTTCTCGAAAGAATAGGTTTGCCACATGATGAGCATCCGTTGTCTTGCGGCATGGGATGAAATGGGCCATCTTAGAGAATCTATCCACGATCACAAACACAACATCACCTCCTCGTCTTGTTCTTGGCAAGCCCAAGACGAAGTCCATAGAGATGTCCTCTCATGAAGCAACAGGAACAGGCAAAGGCATGTATAATCCCGTGTTCTGGACTTGGCCTTTGTAGGTTTGACATATAGGGCATCACTGGACAAACTTTCCAGCATCTCTCTTTACTTGTGGCCAAAAGTAGCGAGCTTCCAAATTAGCGATAGTCTTGTCCCATCCAACATGGCCACTAAGATCACTTGAATGGAGTTCTCTAATTAGTTTGTCACGCAGAGAACTCCTTGGGATGCACAAACGATCATTTTTGAAGAGATAGCCATCCTGCACCAAATAGTCGTCACCTAATGGCTGGCCCCTTAGGTGCTTCACCCAAACATGGCCAAAGTCTTCATCATCCTCATACAACTCCTTTATTTGATCCATGCCTGGAAGTTCAGCTTCAAAAGAAGTCAGGAGGCATGCACGACGACTCAAAGCATCGGCCACTCAGTTCGTTGACCCATATTTATGCACGATGAGATAGTTAAACCTCTCCAGATATGCTGCCCACCTCACTAGCATGCGGTCAACATGCTTTTGATTTCTAAAATGCTTCAATGATTGATGGTCACTATATACAATGAACTCTTTAGGCAGCAAATAAACTTCCCAAATTTTCAAGGTTGTGAAAACGGCATACAATTCTTGCTGATAGGTGCTCCATTTCTGTCTAGCTTCACTTAACTTCTCACTAAAGAAAGCAATGGGCTTCCTTTCTTGAGATAGAATAGCTCCAATGCCTACTCCACTTGCATCACACTCCAACCCAAAAGTCTTGTTGAAATCAGGTAGCACCAAGACAGGAGCTTGTGATAGTTTTTGTTTAATATCATTGAAACTAGCTTCAGTTGCTTCTGTCCACTGGAACTTTCCTTTCTTCAAACACTCGGCAATTGGTGCCATGATAGTGCTGAAATTCTTCACAAATCGCCTATAGAAAGTTGCAAGGCCATGAAAACTTCTTACCTCAGAAATGGTCTTCGGAGTTGGCCATTCTCGGATTGCTTCAACCTTAGAATCATCAACACGAATACCGTCACATGTTATGACGAATCCTAGAAAAAGAAGTTGTGTTTGCAGGAAAACACATTTCTTCAAGTTGACGTAGAGCTCATTTTCCCTTGGTACTTCTAGCACCTTCCGAATGTGGTCAAAGAGTTCATCCTCATCCTTGCTATAGATCAAGATGTCATCGAAATAGACCACAACAAAGTGGGACAAGAAGGGTCGAAGGACTTGATTCATTAAGCACATAAAGGTACTTGGTGCATTTGAGAGTCCAAATGGCATGACTAGCCATTCAAACAACCCTTCCTTTGTCTTGAAGGCGGTTTTCCATTCATCCCCAGGTTTGATACGGATTTGATGATATCCGCTTCTTAAATCTAGCTTTGTGAACACTCTTGCTCCACTAAGCTGATCCAACATATCATCCAAACGGGGAACCGGGAATCTATACCTTACAGTGATCTTATTAATGGCTCTACTGTCCGTACAGATGCGCCAAGATCCATCTTTCTTTGGCGTGAGTAGGGCTGGTACAACACATGGACTAATACTTTCTCGAATGTGCCCCTTTTGCAGCAATTCCTCCACTTTCTCCTTCAATATATATGCTCCTTTGGGCTCATTCGATAGTGTGGAAGATTAGGAAGACTTGCTCCCGGAATTAAGTCAATTCTATGTTGAATTCCTCTCATCGGTGGCGAGCCTTGTGGCTCTCCAAGTATGTTCTGAAATTCTACCAATAAACCACGTACCTTTGCTAGAATTTCAATAGTCGGGTGCTCTTCTCCTTTTACAACAAGTGCAGCACACAAATCTGCCTCCTTCAAGTCTTCCATAAACTCATGAGAGGTATGGGGGATAGTTAACATAGTATTCCCCTCCTCCTTAGAGGTATTACCTTCGGTTTTGTTTGGTAAGATAATGATCTTTCTCTTGTTACAAATGAAAGAGTAGAGTTTTCCTTGCCCTTGTGTGTAGTATCCACATCAAATTGCCAAGGTCTCCCAAGAAGAACATGGCTAGCGTCCATATCAACTACGTCACACAACACATTTGAGCAATAATGCTTGCTCAAGGAAAGTGACAGGTTGCATTGTTTGGTGATCCTCATATTTGTTAAGCTTCATGCACTAGCCAACACAACCAAAAGTCCGAACTGATGGAAAGGGCTAGTACAATCCACATATACTGTAACACCCCCTCTCACGTGTGACGGGGAAGACAAGTCAACACATACAACCGGAAGAGAGCGACGACGCGCGAAACTCACGTATGACTCAAGAGGCCTCTACGTGGACACAAAGGGGGGCTATCAGCAATTTTTAAATAAATTGCGCAAACCAGGACTTGAACTCAAGACCTTAGCTCCGATACCATGTTAAGCTCCATGCACTAGCCAACACAACCAAATGTCCAAACAGATGGAAAGGGCTAGTACAATCCACATATACTGTAACAATATTCACTCCTTTCTTGATCCACCCAATAGTGTAGGAGTTTGGATGATCATGAGTATCAGGCTTTAAATGGCTCACCAACTTCTGGGAGATAAGATTCTCGCAGCTGCAACTATCAATCACTAACTTGCATACCTTGCCATTCACTGTGCATTTGCTCTCAAATATTTTCTTCCGTTGTGTGTCGTCAGGTTGTGGTGTGGAACATAGGAGATGCTGAATCACACATACCACCTCTTCACCTTCTTCTTGACAAACCTCTTGTCCCTCTACATCTTCAGATTTGTATTCTTCCTCATCGCCTTCATCATCATGGATAGTTGTGTTAACAAATTTTCTTAGTGGGCAGCTGTTGGATATGTGTCCCTCTTCACCACATTTATAGCATTTTGGGCCTTCATTGGACTTGCCCTTGCCTCTAGTTTGCTTCTGGATGGGTCGTTTTGCCTTTGGTGGAGCCGTCTTTTCTTCCACTCTATTAGGCTGACTCCTAGACGAGCCTTTGGTATGAGGATATGGAGGATATTGGCCTTCTTGAAGCACGTTGAACAGCACATTATTGTGGCGGTCTTGCTCCAAGATTACATCTCCTTTGATGAACATCTTCTTCTTCTTTAGATGAATCTCCTTCAATGGTAGCAGGGGGGACACCCTTTCTTATCATCTCAACCAAACTGATCAAATCTCCGATTAAGATCTTCACGTGGCTCTTTGATTTGTTGTTATGCGGCATCCATCCTCTTCTCCAATTGCTCCATTGCTTGCTGCAGCTTGCTCTCGAAGAGGACAGCAAGAACTAGTATGGGTCAACGAGGCTCTGATGCCACCTGAAGCAGCACAAAGGTTGTGGAGGAGCAACTCCACTTTGCTGCTACAATGTGTACAGCACAAGTGTTGAAGGGATATCGCTCTAGAGGCAAATGTAGGCTGATATGGCAGCAAGAGTTCAATCCAGAACACCTAGAGCACAAGATCTACTCCAAGACCTTAGATAAGAACAAGTTCTATTATAGGTAGTGGGTACATAGTCTGATTTACAAAGTACTGAAACTGCACCTCTACTAAACCTAAAACCTTTCGATTTCAAGGTTTGTCTCCATAACTCTAACTTCCTACTGACCCCCATCTGACTATTATTGACTAGCACCACATCATCTGCAAAGAGCATACACCATGGGATATCTCCCTGTATATCCCTTGTGACCTCATCAATCACCAAAGCAAAAAGATGAGGTCTCAAAGCTGACCCTGGTGCAGTCCTGTTTTAATCGGGAAGTCAACAATGTCGCCATTACTTGTTCGAACACTCATCACAACATTATTGTACATGTCCTTGATGAGGGTAATGTACTTTGTTGGGACCTTGTGTTTCTCTAAGGCCTACCACATGACATTCCGTGGTATCTTATCATAGGCCTTCTCCAAGTCAATGAACACCATATGCAGGTCCTTCTTTTGCTCACTGTATCTCTCCATATGTTGTCGTACCAAGAAAATGGCTTCCATGGTCGACCTCCCGCGCATGAAACCAAACAGATTTTTGGTCACGCTTGTCATTCTTCTTAAGCGGTGCTCAATGACTCTCTCCCATAGCTTCATTGTATGGCTCATCAGCTTAATTCCACGGTAATTAGTACAACTCTGAACATCCCCCTTGTTCTTCAAGATTGGTACTAATATACTCAGCCTCGCCCATTCTTATGGCATCTTGTTTGCCCGAAAAATGAGGTTGAAGAGCTTGGTTAGCCATACTACCGCTATGTCCCCGAGGCCTCTCCACACCTCAATGGGGATACAGTCGGGGCCCATCGCCTTGCCTCCTTTCATCCTTTTTAAAGCCTCCTTGACCTCAGACTCCTAGATTCGCCACATAAAACGCCTGCTGGTATCATCAAAGGAGTCATCCAGTTCAATGGTAGAACTCTCATTCTCCCCATTGAATAGCTTGTTGAAGTACTCCCGCCATCTGCTTAATCTCCTCGTCCTTCACCAGGAGTTGGTCTGCTCCGTCCTTGATGCATTTGACTTGGTCAACATCCCTCGTCTTCCTCTCTCGGATCTTGGCCATCTTATACATGTCCCTTTCGCCTTCCTTTGTGTCTAACCGCTGGTAGAGGTCCTCATGCGCCCGACCCCTTGCTTCATTGACAGGTCGCTTTGCGGCCTTCTTCGCCATCTTGTACTTCTCTATGTTGTCTGCACTCCTATCTAGGTATAGGAGTCCGAAACAATTTTTCTTCTCCTTAATAGCCTTTTGGACACCATCATTCCACCACCAGGTATCTTTAGCTTCACTTCTACTTCCCCTGGACACTCCAAACTCCTCCAAGGCCACCTTACAAATGGAAGTCACCATCTCCATCCACATATTGTCCGCATCCCCTCCTTCCTCCCAAGGGCCCTCCTTAATAACCCTCTCCTTGAACGCCTGAGCTACCTCCCCCTTGAGCTTTCACCACTTCGTTCTAGCGACTTTGGCACGCTTATCCCTGGACACGAACCCGAAAGCGAAGTCAGCAACCACAAGCTTATACTGAGGGACAACACTCTCTCTAGGTATCACCTTACAGTCTAGGCACGCACGCCTATCTTCTCTTCTCGAGACGACGAAATCAATCTTGCTAGAGTGTTGACCACTACTAAAAGTCACTAGATGTGATTCTCTCTATTAAAGAGGGTGTTAGCTACGATCATGTCGTAGGCTAGAGCAAAGCTTAAGACATATTCTCCTTGATTCCTGATGCCATAGCCAAAGTCCCCCATGCACCCCTTCAAAACCTGTGTTAGATGTACCCACGTGGCCATTGAGGTCTCCTCCTATGAAGAGCTTCTCGCCAATGAGTACACTCCTAACCATGTCCTCCAAGCCTGCCAAGAACTCCCTCTTGGTTTTCTCATCGTGGCCTACTTGCGGGGCATACGCGCTAATAACATTGAGAACTAAGTCCCCAACTACCAGCTTGACCAAGATAATCCGGTCTCCACGTCTCTTGACATCTACCACTCCATACATGAGGCTCTTGTTGATCAAGATGCCTAACGCCATTTCTGCTTGCAGCCGTCCATGTGTACCGCAACTTGAAGCCGGTATCCTCCCACCTCCTTCGCCTTCTATCCCCTCCATTTGGTTTCTTGGATGCAAAGGATATCAACACCTCTCATCACCGCTGCATCAACTAGCTCCCGAAGCTTCCCTGTCAGGGACCCTACACTCCAGCTACCTAAGCGGATCCTCCTAGGTCCGACTAGTTTCCTTACCCTTCGCACTCGTCGAGTCAAATGCAAAGATCCTTGCTCATTTTCCACTACATCCAGGCACCGATGTAGCGCGTCACCAAGGATACGACGGCCCGATCCTGGCTCACTTGTCACCGTATCTAGATCAAGATACGGCGCACCATCGGGGGGGTGGGGGGTGACGGCCCGGCCATTGCCCATTTGACACCACGCGCGGGTTCCGATGTGGCGCGTTGCTGAGAGGGTTACGCCCCAACGAAAATCTTTTGGGTTTCTTTATTTAATTTTAAGTTTCTCTAAGCAAAATAAAACAAACAAAAACTTCTGATCAAATATTTAGTGAGCAGAAGTTGTTACAATATATGATAATATTCTGACTAGCGTTGATTATTTTTATGGTCAATTATAAATACATATGTTTCTTTTGGTTTTCAACTCAATGGCAACAATTAAACATGTTTCTAATTTAGATCAATTACAAAGTTAATTCACGGTTCAAGTTTTGTTACGACGCTCAAGTTATCATCTCTTTTTAGCAATGAACACCAACAATGGTACCATTTACTTGGACGATGGAGTTGATTTTCTCAAATGGAAGGAAAAGATCATTTTCATGCTTGGGCTTAACAACCTACAACATGCATTACATGGGAAGCTCCCACAACTCCTACCACTAACATTGAGAATTACATGGGGAAGCACCCACTCCATTTGATTTTCTCAAATGGAAGGAAAAGAGCATTTTCATGCTTGGGCTTAACAACCGACAACATGCATTACATGGAAAAGCTCCCACGACTCCTACCACTAACATTGAGATTACGCTAACAAAAAAAAGATTTACGACAATAAGGCAAAATAACGCGAGCGGTCCAATAAAGAAAAACCATCTCAGCTGAAATAAGAGATTGCAATTCCCGACTCAGACTATGCCAAGGAGTGCTTGGCCTCTAGTGAGGAGCATTTTAAGGGCACTTCACCCGATAAAGTTGAGACTTAAGGGTTTTGTCATAAGGACAATAAAGAATAACACATTAGAAGAAAATTTGATTCATGTTTTTGAGGTGAACCACTTGGTCTCTGTAATACAATGATTATGTGTGGTTTAAATCCCTAGTTAAGTTGAATTACAATCATGTGAGTTAGTCTAGCCATGGGGCGAGTTATTTTCATGAATATTTTGCAATGATCCTGTGTGCTTTGGTAGAATCAAACTGTAAGAGAAATGTAAATAATGAGACATCGAAATTGAGGTTGTTCTAGTATACCACATTCCGAGGGGGGGATGGAACAATCACTTATCCTAGTAAGACCATATCACCACAATTAAAGTAAGTTCTCTTATTAAGATGGGACCAACAAGAAGTCTTATTTGGAGAATGGATGAAAAACACGCTAATATTCTAACTCCTTGTTTTAACCATGACTATGTATACTTACTCCCTTATGACATCTGAAGCACACATTAATTCTAAAGTGGCAAGTTTGCCAATCTATGTCAATCATGATACTAATGTACCATGTGGATCAATGATGTTATAATCATGTGCCATGCTTCGTTAAGTTCTTCTCCATTTTCTATCCAATAGTAATGCGGATTAGAATAAAAAATTGTACTTGTTAAGACATTAGACTCTGGAGCATGATATATGTTCTACAAAAATAATGTGCTCATGGGAGTCGGGGCCTAGGAACATAAATCTTGAGGAGAAGCGATCTTACGTACTGAATATCCATGAAATCTTTGTTCATATGCATCATGTGGAACGAGGGCTATGAAATCCCAAATACAACACCTAGCTTTGAGCCTCAGCATTAAATGTTAATGGTCTTTTGCCATGTAGAATGAAGACTATGGGCTCTACTGATGTATGGAACTTAATAGAACTTAATAGAGTTTTCTAAACGAGTTAAAATGGTGGGGTGTAAATGGCTTTGCAAAATCAAACATGACTCCTGAGGAAAATCTCAAAAGGTTCAAACAAAGACTTGTAGTGAGGCGTGTAATAAAGAAAGAAGATATTGATCGTAATGACATCTCTTCTCTTGTATCGACTAAGCAATAGATGATGTTAGTGGTGTTTTAATTTTGACTTCATTAAGAATGTTTTACGTGGCTCAACTAGAAGATTTTGTCATGAAAGAAAGGTAACATAAATCGTGTTGTCAAATAATTCAAATTATGAACTAAGATGAGCATTCAGACAATGGTACCTTCATTCACCATCAAATCCCATTGACCAACCAAGAGTTTTCCTATCTCCCAATTATGACACAAGTGATCTTGGTGATTACTCACGCATTACTTGTATTGAGATTCACCAGGACATAGGCCCAAAAGAAACATATGACATAGGAGTACATCGGCACGGTGCAAAAGAAACACATTATACCTAGCTAAGAGAGGCGAAGACCATCCACCACCACCGGCCACCGCAAGGTTGTGCCGTGGGCATCCTACACATCTGTTGACCAACTCCTCGCTGCTCGGAGGCGCACGACCATGGGACTCTGCTTTTCAACTATGGTAATGACCCAACACTTCCACTAGAGTTTCATATACTCCCTCCGTCCGAAAAAGCTTGTTCCTCAAATGGATGTATCTAGCACCATCCATTTGAGGAACAAGCTTGGGACAAGCTTTTTCGGACGGAGGGAGTAGGCGCACTAGCTTAGGATAGGTAATGAAGTTAAACCTAAATCTAACAGTAATTGATGTGCGCGTTCTCTTGCGAAATAGCATGTCATATTCATGTATCAGGCTGCACTATATAAAAGAACAGTATTCTCTTTTCAAATGGTCAGATACAGGTAGCAATATTGATGTTTTGGCTCTTGAAATAAATAGTAGCCATGAAGAGTAACAAACAAAATGACTAAAATGTACCCATGAAATTCAAAGTTTTAGAAAGGAAGATTCCACCCCGAAATTGTTTACAGAATTAATGGAATCAATCAACCAAACACTCTTGTTATTAGATTTACATTTGTTAATACAAATTTGATTCCCCCAATCATGCGGCTTAGTTCAACTGTGGAAAGCTGGCAGCATTCACTTGTGTCTTGTGACATGAATTGTTATGTACTCCCTATGTTCCATAATTCTTGTCGTAGTTTTAGTTCGAAAAATTGAACCTATGAATTGTTATACTTCGGTACATGGCAATATGAATGTGAACACAGACAGAGACCAAAACTATATGATTTTTCTATCACACATAAAATATATGGTATAAAGAAAGTGTGATGCTGAAGGGAAAGAGGAACGTGAAGCAACGTACAAGTTTCTCAGCCTCAACTGCACAATTCTATTCAGAGCACACCGAGTGCCTTCTCCCATGCTTTCTGCTACAAGTATAATAGCCTGCACCTGGCACATTAGCACCATTTAAGTATCACCAACGAGATGGAAACTCGCTGGAATATGCTGTAGAAAATTCTGAGCAGAATCTGCTACCTCTTCCTCTTGAGCAGCACTCTGAAGATCAAGATCGTCTTTGATATGTTCATCCACAGAAGTCCATGTAACACGAAACCCTGGTAAAGGCATTAGCGGATATTAACACAAGCAACTCAATCGTCCAAAGGAAGATGCAAAACAATTTTCGTCAGAAATATTGCTGCAAATGATGTACATACAAAAACTAACCCAGTAGAGATAGAAACATTGAATGGTATTGAAATGATGGACAAGAAGTAAACTTGGAATACATGCAGCAGAAGGATGCGGAAAAGGTAACAAATACATACTTACACCGTTCTTTATATCTTTTTATTAATTTTTAGTCGTTTTTGGACTATAGTTTGCTCAATTTACAGAATTAAAACTAAATCCACCTAAACTTTCAATGGGAAAACAGATGTACAAATCAGTATGCGTGCAAAGAGGGTCCAAAGGTGCTCTGATTTTATTAAACAACAAAGGTATGTATGAGACTCACCAACTCATACAACGACCTATTAGCTTAAGATATTATCGGTGCAGAACATTTCCCTGCAGCATGGTATAATACCAATATACCATTTCGAGAGGTTCCTTTTCTAAGGTTGGCATGGAACCAAGTGGTGTAGAAAACCGACAGTAGAATTTTGGTGTGCATAAGGACTGAAAAAAAAAGGAAAACAATATAACAGCTGCAAACCTGGTGAACTGTGGGTTATCATATACATCTCTGAGATTGCCTAGATGCTGCCTAACACTGCTCACATGACACACAGACACCAGTCTAGATCTGATCCTGGGTCTGTAATGACATGCTGTATGCCAGATCTGATCAATCACGGCTGCTCTCTGCTTTCAGCTCAATGAAAATGCTTGTCAATTGACTATCAAATAAGAAAACTTAAGGAATACATGGATAGGCGTGCTTATGTCTTTAGGCCACTTCGATACACATGGCCCTCGCATTTCTAGTATCACCTGTACAAGCTCGCTACAAGCGCTGAGAGCTGCTCACTGTATACCAAGTTTTTCAACTGCTCTCCCTCTCCACCACCAATGAATTGTTGAAAGTAGTCGTTCACCCATAGAGCTCAATATGAAAACTTATGATATATCCTTGTCTTCCAGGGAGTCCTGAAAACTATCTCCATCATTGCCAAATCCCAATATACTACTCAGCTTGTCATCCGGTGTAATGCCTGCCTGGAGCATACTGTTATACATCATATGAGCTTTCTTCTCATCTCCAGTTTTGAAGTATCCAACTATCATATCTGTATAAGTTACTACAGTAAGTGTAAGCCCCTTATTTATCATTTCTTCCATCAACCACTGTGCGCCATCCATCGCAAGCACTTTACTGAAGCCCCCAATTAAACAAGTATAAACAAAAGCATCTGCTGATAAGCCCCCTTTCTCCATCTCTCTAAAAATTTCCAAAGCTGCCTCCATGTTTGAACGCTTACAATAGCAATCAATAAGAGATGTATACAAAATCCTGTCTGGTGTCAATCCTTCCCAAATCATATGCTTAAACAATGTCACAGCTTCAGAAAGTCTGTCATTATGGCAAAGACCATTTATTAGGCTAGTATATGTGAATATATTAGGTTTTGTACCCTCATCCAACATTTTATGAAACAATCTGAAAGCCTCCTGAAGTCTCAGTGCTTTCACACAGCCATTAATAATAATACTATAAATGAAAGTATCAGGAACACAGCCTCTTTTTATCATGTCTGCAAAAAAGGCCCACACATCATCGCATTTGTTGACCTTGCACAGACCATTTATGATAACTCTGTACATACAAAGGTTAGGAACAATTCCAAGATGGCGTACTTTATCCAGGAATAGGAGGGCTTCATCGATCATCCCTTCTTTGCTGAAACTGTCAACTAGAATGGTGCATGTCACAATGTTCGGGCTTATTCCCTTCTCAAACATGAGTTCGAATACTCCCAATGCTTCTTTGAGGTAACTATGTCTACAGAATGCATATATCAGACTAGTATAGTTGTAAGCATCTGGAATAAAATTATGATGAACCATGTTATTCCAAAGGTCATAGACAACCTCTAGATCCAAATGTTGGCAACAACCATCAAGAAAAATGCTGTAAACTATGTGGTCATGCTTGACACCTTGTTCTTTGAGCCTCCTAAACAGGTCAAATGCCAATTCAACCTTTCCAGCTCTGCAAAGACCATGCAGAAGTGAAGTATAACTGACCAGAGTAGGAGCAATCCCATTTCTTACCATTTCGACAAGCACGTCATAGCCTGCCAATAGATCCCCTTGCTTACATAACCCATCAACTAATATACTATAGCTATGGGCATCTGGGATAAACCCACCCTTCTTCATCCCATCAAACACCTCCATGGCTTTCTGAACCTGATCCTCGTGACAGAAACCATGAATCACAGCATTGTAACAATAACTGTTGCGAGGGTAGCCTCTCTGACAAAGCATTTGAAGAAAGTTCCATGCAGATGACACATGTCTGGTACGGCAAAGCCCATAGAGGTAAGTGCCATAGGTTACCGCATTCGGTTTCATGCCTTTCATTTCCATTTCACATAGAAGCTCAAATGCTTCCTCCAAGCATAACCTATCTCCATGTGTATAAGCACTCATCAAAACTGAATAAGAGTACACATTTGGTGACGGACCAGATGTATTCATATCATCAAACAAACTCCTCGCAGACATGATTTGATTCCTCTCCACTAAACACTTCAGCAGGAAGTTGCACAACTGCAGCTCAACTCCAACCTTCTTGGCCTCAATGTAAGTGAGAAGAGCATCCTCAAACATTGACAACTCTACAAAAACCCGAATAACTGTAGCATGAACTTGTAGTAATGTCATTGACCCACCCAAATTACTGACCAAAATAGGTGCCAACTCAAACAACTCTGGGCCGGCACTTCCACAGTAATCAACAATGCTCTGCATGAAGCACCGGATCTCTCTGATTCTTCGCGGCAAGAAGGGTTGCATAAGCAATGCAAACAGCCCAACTGACCGGGATAGCCCATATAACTTCACACACTCCCTGAAGGTAATCTTCCTGGCCTTGTTCCAGTTTGATGTACGAACTGCTAGTGTGATCAAGGGAGGAAGACACTGGTTTTTATACTCACTGTAAAAGAAGCTTCCAGTAGGTTCTTGATGATCTAAGCTCTTCAAGCAACAAGCCACAGAGTAAAGTCGCAATGCCGGAGGGTAGCTTCTTTCTACAAGGGCTTGACGCATGAAACTTAGCACTGCTCGGTGCATAGAAGAGGGCCGCCAATCCCCTCCTTACACTGACAGCATAAGCCGAAGAAGGAAGAATGTCCACTACTTTTGTACTTCATGGAGCAAACTTCCTTGAAAAGTTAACAGTGAGGACCACCCAGGAAATAATAAGACAAGTTACATGAAAATTTCCTGCAAAAAAAAACGTTGTAACTGTTATCCTCAGTGTCAAGGCTCACTTAGAGCAACAAATCGAAGCTTTCTGTTTTCAAAACATATGGTGCAGGATTAAATTTAGGTTGGCGGGAACCATTGTACCTGATTAAAAGCACCCAACCAAGGAATGACATTTAAAGAAGGGAACAACAGTGGAAATCTGTCTAGCAAAAGAAAGGACTCGAACATGAACAAAAAAACAGCAGATATAGTATGTTTATTGTTAGAAGAGAGCAGCTACATCCACAATGAGGACTTAAATCATGCAAACATAGCAAGGATGTTATTTTGGCAGAATTAATTTGTACACAGATGTTTTCAGCTGGGCACGATTCAGACAGAATATGACATTACAATTTGGGCCAGATTAAAGCTGGGAGCATAAATATTGCAGACAGCAAAGGTAAATTATATGCAGTCGGATGGAAAGAAAAAAGCTAGGAACCTTATAGGAAAAATCTCGTTGCCAGTACTCACTACTACAACAGAAATGTGGCCTAGCTTTGCATAATAATGAACACTTGAGGTCAGCAGCTGTGGAGCCAGGATTGCGAAAGAGCCGGGGCGAACCTTTTATTGGAAAATCAACCTGAGCCAGTTAGCACAGCTTCGATTAACAGTGTAGGCCGAGGATTTGAGGGGAGACAGCCCGCTGTCGCCGCTCGCAGCCGGCAACCTCTCCTTGTCGCTCTGTCCCCGCTGGAAATGGCTGATGCGCCCCACTCCGGTGAGGTCCTGCGGCGCCTGGCCGTGGGGGGCTCTCAATCTCGGGCGCCGAAGCAAAGGGGCGATTGAGGAATTACCGCAGCCCGAGCCGGCGCGTCCCCCGCTTGGCCGCTGAATCAGTCACGCGCTCAAGCCGCCGGCCGTCGCCCCGCACTCTCACCGCTAGTGGCGCAGCCGAACATGCTCGCCGAGCCCCGCCGCCTACGCCCGCCGCCCGCCGCCGCGCGCCCGAGTTCTGCTGGGGTTTAACGAAGTTTTTTGTTGGCCTCTGCTCCTCGGCTAGGTATGCTGGGAATCCAACGCAGGTGCGGTTTCATCCAACGGACACGATCCATCGTTGCAGCGTGAGATAGGAGCCGCTGCAGTAGCGTCACTGCCAGGTGGGCCCGCGAGACACCGACGAGGGGCGGAAGTGGCGTGAACTGTATTACAAAGCCCGAATGACTAGCATGAACTTGTATCGATAAAAAAAAAGACGCGTCTAGCCGGCACCCAGCCGCCCAATATGATTAGCGAACGGCCGGTCATTTAAGGAAATATTTCGTCCCCTTTCATAATCAGAAAATATTTCTCATCTAATCCATTTTCCTTGCTACGTATTAAATAGCAACACATCCATATGTTTCGGCGCATACGTTTTGTTTTCCTATGCATTTATTTGTGGTTTCAGAATTTTAAAAAGGTATAACTTTTAATCCGGACATCGGAATTGTGGTCTGTTTTCACCGTTGAAATCTTCACGACATGCTCTTCAAAACTAGATCCCGCATGGGTATGTTTCGACGAACTAGTCTACCTGCCAACTAAACATCAATATGTGTGCAACTAGACTACATGCCGCGCCAACTGAGCATATATGTGTGCCAATAATCTTTTTGTCAACTAAATATCAATGTGTGTACAACTAGACTAAATTCCCGCGCCAATTGAGCATATGTGTTTGTCAATAGTCCTGACTACTAAATATTAATGTGTGTGCAACTAGACTATATTGCCGCGCCAACTGAGTATATGTGTGTGTAACTAGTCTTGACAACTAAATATCAATATGTGTGCAACTAGACTACATTGCGGCGTCAATTGCGCATATGTGTGCAACTAGTGTCCTGCCAACTAAACATCAATATGTGTGCAACTAGACTAAATTACAAGTCAACTTAGCATGTGTGTGTGCAACTAGTCCTTCTGGCAACTAAACATCAATGTGTGTTCAACTAGACTATATTATAAGCCAACTAAAACATCAATTTGTGTACAATTACATTAAATTACAGGCCAACTAATTTTTAAAAAAAATTGCACCATGTAGTACTAAAAGTTGCACAATGTAGTAGTTTAGTTGCACCATATAGCATCAAAGTTGACATAAAAAAGTTCGTCGAAACATATCCATGCGGGATCTAGTTTCAAAGATCCCGTCGCGATGAATTTAATGGTAAAAACGGAATTGAATTCCGACGTGTGGTTTAAAAGATGCGGTTTTAAAAGAATTTAAAATCCCAAAATAAAAGTAGGTGAATCTGTATTCTTTATCTGATGGGACTAGCGTGAACACATTTAATGCCAGTACCAACATGAGGAGGAAGGCAAGGAGCAGGGGCAGCGCAGCGGTGAGCCTCAAACCAGGTGGCACCTGCCCCATGCGCGAGCGAGATCGAGCAGCCCGAGCCGGCTGCTCGGTTCGACTAAAAAGCGCACGGGCACTTTTTAGATTTCAGGGGGAAAAAAGCACTGGATCTCTCTGTTCTTCGCGGCGAGAAGGGTCTCGTAAGCAATGCGCAAACAGCCCAATTGACCGGATCTTTCTGTTCGCTTCTCTCCGAGCACCGGAGTATCTCACTTCTGTTGGTCTGCCCATACCCCAGCGACTGGACGAGAATTGAATCAGCCACAGAGCCAATGTAATTTCCTGCTCATGCAACCCAAGCGGGCGAACGCATTGCGCTAGTCGTCCGCAAACTTGTTGAACGAAAAATATTTGCACTACTGCGTACCTTAATACTCCCTGTGTATTTCTTTACGGATGGAGTACTAAGGTTAATTTGCCGCAGAATACATAGCGTGCGTGACCCCAATGTGTAGCTGAGTTTGGTTGGTGGCTTATGACAGGCGCAGCTTCGGTCAAATTTTGGGCGGCGGCCAGGAAGTCAAGCTCGGTATGGCCAGCAACGAGTCAGCCAAGGAAGTTGACCACGTGTTAGCACCAGTTCACCTTGACCTCAGTCCTCAGTCCAGAATTGCATCATTCTCTGCGTGGTGCAAGTCACATGGTTTGACTGTGCGGCCACAGTCACAAGTCAAATTGTCGATTGTGAACCTATGTTACGATAAAACCAAAAATCCCAAAGTATCAACCTATAAAATGTGCAGATTGCATCTTTGGACGAACACTTAATTCGTCTACCATAAGTTCATTTTCGGCGCTGCACAATATTTCCAAATTGGAGCATCCTAAGTACACGGTGCATGCATGTTCATAAATCGAAGACCATTTGTTGCCTCTTCAATTTCTCATTCTACCTCACACAGAGACGAGCATTCTATGCCAACCAAGCTGGCCTACCAACAATTGTATATTACTAAGCGTTCACTTCCCATCCAGAAGCAGCACAGCGAGTCATCTAGTTTTGTGAAAAGTGTCAAAATACTCTTAACAGATGATTGATCATTTCTTCTACCGTCGATGTATTGGCTAGACGAATCATTTAAACTTTTAGCCGGCCCTGCGGTGGTAATATCCCGCAAGTTTCCTCGCTTGTCTATCATTCTCTGCGTGTATCAGCATATATATCAGAGATCAAGAGATGCAACAAGTATAAGCACAGACGTGGTAAGTATTAGCATTACGGACACATACATTTAGTCTTCTGCCGAGCTATATTTGTCACAGCCCTAGATTAGCCTTGTTGTCTTTGCTTGATATTCATGTCATCATGTCTAAATTTAAATGAAATTTGAATTGAGCAATTTTCAAAGCCTCAGAAACCTTCTAAAAATGATCAACATTAAAATCTTCTCAAAGAAGTCCAAGAAAATGTTCCTCTTAGTCTCTGAAAATATTGCAAAGAGGTAAAACTCAAAACAATATTTTTGGTATCTCAGAGTTAATTATTTTGGGCCTTTGAATTAAATAAATAACTATTTGCATTGGATATGTATTTGTTAATTAATTAATATATGTCCAATAATTCTGATCTTTGATGAAGGGCTTTGGAATAATCCAACTAGTCCCTACCATAACTATCAGAAGCAATAAAAATGATTTAGTGTCTAAAACTAAATCAAAACAAACTACAGAAAAAAATAGAAAACAAAACAGAAATATAAAACAGAGCACTTACCTGGCCTACTTACCTGGCTGGCCCAGTTACGGCCCAGCTCCTCCAGCAGCCCAGCCCACCTCCTCCTCCCTGTCGCCTTCCTCCTCGTGCCAGTAGGCAGAGGAGGGACACGGCGCACGCGCCCGAGCTCGCCACGCCACCACCCTGCTCGTCTGCATCGCCTGGCCACCGCGACGCCTCGCGTCATCTCCTCGGCGCTGCCCCGACCCCCTGGACTCCCTCTCTCTCCCCCAAACGCTCTCCCCTCCTCTGTTCTTTCCGCCACCGAACGCGTCCGTCGCCGCCGACGAGCGTCGCCGTGGCCACAGCCACTGCCTCGCCTCGTCGTTGCGCCCAGAGGCTCCGCCTCGACCCCCTCTTCCTCTCCACCAACCCATGCCCCGCCGGACGCCCTGCATCGCCGCCCACGCCATCTTCCCCATCTCCGGCCGCCCGAGATCGCCGGTGCCCGCTCGCCACCTCCGAAGCCTCCCCGAGCCCACCGAGCTCTACTCCCGACCCCTTGTGAGCTCCTACGCCTTTCCCCTCTCTCCCCGCAGTCTAACTCGCCCTCTAGCACTAGCGCTGCCGCGCCCGAGAGCTTGCTGCCGCCGTCCATGGCGCCGCCGCGGCCACAGCTGCTGCCACTCGCTTCCGAGCGTTGCCCCGTGCTCAGCACGCTCCCAGGAGCCGGGCGCGCCCACCAGTTCGACCTACCGTTCCCCCTAGCGCCAACCCGCACCAACCCCGAGCTCCGGCCGCCGCCGCGAGCCTGATTCCGGCGAGCCCGTTCGACCTCAGCCCCCTCCCCGCTTGCTTAGATGGATGCGGCTGAGCGCCAGCTACGCGTAGATGATCGTTGCCGCTGTTTTGGTCGCCGGAGGGCGTTCCCCGAGCCCCTCCGCCGCGTCTGGACTCGCCGGCGGCTAAACGCCGGCGACCGTTGACCCTTGACCGGCGTGGGTTGACCCCACTGCCCGGTTTGACTCTCCCCTCTCTCCCACTGACATGCGGGCCCCGCCCGGCTAACCAAGTTAGTTAGGGTTAATTTTAATTAGGTTAGTTAGTCCAGACACTGACACGCAGGGCCCACAGGTCAGTTTGACCTGGACCAACCCGTTGACCTGCTGACGTCACTATGAGGTCATGCTGACGCAATAATTCCTTTCTGGAATTTAAATAAATCTTAAATGATTTAATATTTTCAGAAAATGTCCAAAACTTCTAAAAATCATATAAAATCAACCGTAACTCAGAATGAAATAAATGATATATGAAAAATGATCAGAAAAATCCAATCTATCCATCTGTACCATTTTAATGCATGTTAGAACAACTTATAGCTGCTGTTTAGCACAAATCAATTAAATGGCATTTAAACTCTCACATATGGAGTTTGAATTTGAACCTAGTGTTCAAACCAACCCCATTTAACCTGTTGCTAGATGCATTAGCCCAAAACACATTCGTATTGCCATGTCATAGCATGCATCATATTGTGCATTGCATTGATCGTGTTTCTTCTGTGTTTGCCGGTGTTGTTCCCCCTCGGTAGACGCTGTACCGATGATGTGATCATTGACACTAATGAAGACTCAATGTTATCTTCAGAAGTGCCAGGCAAGCAAAACCCCCTTGTTCATTCCGATACAATCCTACTCTCTCGCCCTGCTCTCTTTTACTGCATTAGGACAACAACGAGTCATTTGTTACTTGCTGCGGTAGCTGAACCCCTTTATCCTCTGCATGACCTGTCATTGCCACAGTAAATAGATGAAACCCACTAGTATGAGTAGGAGTTGCTTGAGCCCTGTTGTGCCTACTCATTCATGTTTGTTTGTCATGCCTGCTACTGCTTAGAGTTGAGTCAGGTCTGATTCATCGGGAATGAATCAGAGGTGTGTGAACATGTCCTACTGTGTGTGAGCTAAATGTGTGAACACGATTTGGTAAAGGTATCGGTGAGAGGCCATGTAGGAGTACATGGTGGGTTGTCTCATTGAAGCCGTCCTTAGGAACTGAGTTCTGTGTTTGTGATCCATGATTCAGCTACTTCCATGCATTGGGCCCTGAAATATGACCCCGCTCGACTTCTTATTCACCCTAGTCCTCTGTCCAGGAGTTGCAAGTAGTTTCTGGTGTTTGTAGCTTACTGGAGGCCGTGGACAGCGCTGACCCTAGGGGTGGGCTGTGATGCGGTAGGTACGTGGCACGGTGTACCGGATGCCCGTTAGGTGTCTCGGGAACCCTGTTCACATCGTTTGGGGCTGTGAGCGAAACCCCGGCCGGATCTCCTCATGGATGGAACCCGAATAGGCGATAAACCTGGACTAGAGACTTGAGTGTTTAGGTAGGTCGTGGTCTACACCCACGTCGGCTTTCGCTTGAAGTCTGCCGAGCACATGTCGTGTGCAGACGCTAAGTGGTGGAAACATGTATGAAGAAGTACACCCCTGCAGGGTTAACATCATCTATTCGAATAGCCGTGTCCGCGGTAAAGGACTTCTGGGTTGCTTATATCAGTTCATAGACAAGTGAAAGTGGATACCCTAAAATACGCAAGATAAGCGTGAGTGCTATGGATGGCGTTCTCATAGGGAGACGGGAGCGGATCCATAGTGGTGTATTGATTTGGTGAATATGTGGACTCGTGTGCGCCACCTCAAAAGAGTTGCTTGCAGTCGTAGTTCAGGATAGCCACCGAGTCAAAGCTGGCTTGCTGCAGTTAAACCCCCACCATCCCTTTGTTGATAATGATGCATATGTAGTTAGTTCTGATGTAAGTCTTGCTGGGTACATTTGTACTCATGTTTGCCTATTTTATGTTTTTGCAGAGAGACTTCGGTCTCGCTAGTAGTTCTGCGTGGACTTCGACGTTTAGCTTGTTACCTCAGCTACGATCTTGTGCCCTCGGCAGGATCTGGTAGATAGTCAGGCTTCTCAGCCTTTTTCATTTATAGATGTCTGTACTCAGACATGATAGCTTCCGCTTGTGCTTTGACTTGTATGCTCTGAATGTTGGGTCATGAGACCCCTGTTTGTAATATCTCGCTCCTCGGAGCCTAATGAATAAATACTTGAGTTTAGAGTCATGTTGTGATGCCATGTTGTATTTGCACATATCGAGCATATTGTGTGTATGTTATTGAAATGCTTGGTATGTGTGGGATCTGACTATCTAGTTGTTTATCCTTAGTAGCCTCTCTTACCGGGAAATGTCTCCTAGTGTTCCACTGAGCCATGGTAGCTTGCTACTGCTCCGGAACACTTAGGCTGGCCGGCATGTGTCCTTCTTCGTTCCTGTGTCTGTCCCTTCGGGGAAATGTCACGCGATGAATACCGGAGTCCTGTTAGCCCGCTACAGCCCGGTTCACCGGAGTCCTGCTAGCCCAGTGCTACAGCCTGGATTCACTCGCTGATGACCGACACGTTCGATGCTGGGTCATGGATGCCTGTCCCTGTAAGCTTGTGCCACTTTGGGTTCACGACTAGCCATGTCAGTCCCGGGTTCTCTGTCATATGGATGCTAGCGGCACTATCATATACGTGAGCCAAAAGGCGCAAACGGTCCCGGGCCAGGTAAGGTGGCACCCGTGGGAATACCGTGCGTGAGGCCGCAAAGTGATATGATGTGTTATATGCTAGATCGGTGTGGCATTGAGTCGGGGTCTTAACAGCGTTGGTATCAGAGCCAGGTTGACTGCCTGTAGGATTACCAAGCCAAACTGGTCGAAGTCGAGTCTAGAAATTCTTTAGTTATACGTAGGGGAATTGATTGTGGGTTGAAACGTAAGGCTCTTTTTACTCCTTATACCTCATGGCCTTCTGATCTGAGTCATCATCTTCTCTTCTACGGGGATTAAGAACTAGGCTATCCCTTCTTTCTATCAGGATCACGTGTTACTAATCCGTAGACTTATAGAATTGTTGGACTTAAGCCTCTGTTCAGTTTCTAATACCTCCATACGTTAACTGTTGATCTCGAAACCTTGATATTGTGCTTCCGAGTGGTTATGCCACCATTTTTGTAGCATGTCTCAAATCTTTTTGAGCATTTATAGCCGTTATGCTGTCCGAGTCATCCCAGGTTTCTAAACAATCTGATGCACTTGCAAACCCTTTCCCTCCAATTTTTTTTATGTTCCTTTGGGCCAGGTTAATCACACTAATTTCTGAGTTGAGGTATTCTATTGCCTCGACATATATGTTGGAGTTATCATTATGACCCTAGGTGTCCTAGGGGATCATCTAGTGGTCTAGCCATGATCTGTGTTTCCAGTGTGATGATTCCGGCCGTCATTATCGAAAGCATCCCGTGATGCCATTTAGTTAGTAGGCATTCTATTTCTGGGTTCTGAACCCGAGATTCACCCCATTTACCTCATGTTGATAGTGTTGCTAGTTCCTTTAGAAAATTAGTAACTTTTGCATTAGTCCTCGAGGTCCATGGTATTTTCCTTCTTCCAAATACTATGAACCACTTATGGCAGTAGTTTGTTGGATCAAAAGATCATAAAAGGAGTGCTCTCGATGGGTTCTCTATTCTATATTGCGACTCTGCTAGTTCAACTTTTCTGCATGGGTTATCCGGAAAATTTTTTGTTGAACTTGGTTCAACATACTAATCTATGCATCCACAACTCAGAAAATATATGTTCCTTTGAGTTGTCCCCCTTTAGTTGTCTTCTGACCCGCGTCTATCAATTGATAGTCAAGAGTATGTATGCATTCGTTCATCGATGCCTATTATTCTTGTGGTCCGTCAAGCCATTCTATTCTGGAATGACTAGGAGAAACAAACTCCAGAACCTGACCCATACCCAGGGTTGGGTCTAAGCAGTTGTGCTCCGCAGATCAAATTGCTAATCCAGCTTTTGTTCTGTTCTACCTTGGAGTATTACCATCTTTTATATCGGGATTATTATAGGAACTGCACACCATCCTATGAACTCTTGGTACAGTGATACTTCTTGCCATCATTGTTCATTCCTCGGTTCATGTGCTATGGTAACCAGAATGCCGACAAGTGAATCATGGTGTGTGAAATCAATACTCCTAGCAACTCCGTTGCTTGGTAGTTAAATGGACGATAACCTCATTCTTAGCGTGTTGATTATTGAATCGTCACCCTAAGGTTGATTGTGCTACCTAGTCCTTATTTCTGGTGCACTCTCCGATCAATGAGTTAGGATAGTGCCAATCCTTGCTTATTTGATCATATCGTCTTGCTCTGGAAAGCGAGATTGTTCTCGAGCTTACTAACATATCGGTGGTTCGTGATTTTCCGAATATCTTCTCGGAAGTATTACCAGGTTGTCACCTGGCCGCTATGTTGAGTTCGTGACCAAGTTGGTTTTCTTATAAATCACTCCTTCTCCAAGAATCTGTGTTGGATATTCCTGAGCTAGTTGGTTGAGCTAGACAACAACTTGGAGAGTTGGGAGATAAAAGCTTGTCTGACTTAGTTCATGTTAAGGGATATCTTCTTGTGTGTGTGTGTGTGTTGAAGAAGGATGACATCTCCACCGATTGGTCCTCGTGATCAGTTGTTGGATCTATTGTCTTGTCAAAACGTGTGAGTATGGGCTATCGTCAAGTCAAATCAGAAACCAACGATGTTCGTAATGTTGTCTTACTCGTGGTTGATCCCTCGAGCATACACCATTCCATCTTTTGGTCTGACCAATACTATCACCTTGTTCACATAATGGCGGAATTCCAGTGATATGAAAATTCTGATGAGTTGTTGTTGAGCCCATCAGCAACATTTTATCTCCTCCATAATTCATGATGAACATCAAGCTAGCGTTGGAAACTTGTGTAAGCATTATCTTCGTGTTCCGCTCATGAGGTATATGTTCGGATGAAAGGAGTGACTTCCTCTGATTCACGTGCATTTGGTGCAAGTTGTCGCCGTGAGTTCGGGAAAGATTGTTTTTGTTTTCTTTGGAATCATCCCAAGTCAGTCATGCATGTGCGAAGTATTCTATGGTCTGATAGACTGATCATCTTCATTCTATACGTATCCCTAGTACACCAAGCCACTGATTGATTTATTCAAGGAGAAGAAGCTCCTTCTTAAGAGTATACCTTACGTAAGGACTTTGATATCCTCGATGATGGTTCCCCACCGGAACTCGGTAGTGTTTTATTGTAAGACTACCATGTGATCATGTTTGTCTGGGACAACATGTTCACATGTGTGTAGCAGAACCAGCTCATGTTTTGGAGCTTGCTATCGTAGTTCATCTCCCGAGAATCCCGCAACGTCATTTCGTCGATTTGTGTTGCAAACTTTCATTTTTCTTCCTAGACCCGATGGGTCTGGAATATTCTGACACCAACCAGATCTGAATCTCAGGCAGACTTGATGGTTGGAATGTTTCCCAAGAACTACAATACTGGTCCCTCTATAACCGGTAAAGTGGATGTCATGGCCAACACACCCCGCCGGAAGACCTGTTATTGTAATATCTTGTTTGAGGAAGTTGGTCACCTCCCCATAAGGACTTCGTAGGATTTACTCCTTAGATGTTCCTTATGGATTTCTTTTGTGTTTCCAAAGTACGACCTTTACTTGATGTTCTAGATACCAGACCATTTCAAGGAATGGGATACGCTAGTACATCAAGGAGAACATTAGAAGCGGAGTGCTAAATGTCTCTCGGTCGATCATGCAGATTTCGTCCCCTTGGCCTCGCTAAGGTGAAATCTGAGAAAGTGTTATCCTCCTTTGCATCTGCATCGTCCATCGCTAGTCATCATGGTAGTATGATGTGTTGTCAGCACCCTTGACATGGATGTTGGTAAAACCTTGATGATTATGGAAATGCTCAAGTTCTTGAGAGCACGCACAAGCGCTAGGTGTTACCATCGGCACTAACTGGGATTGCTCTCAGTTTCCTCGGTTATGCTATAACTTTTCAAAACAGTGGACTCACTCTCTATTGTTGAGCTTCCCCCCCCCCCCCAGTTACTAAAATCATCCCTTGTGTTGTCTTCAACAAGGTAATCCACATCATCCATTCTGGCCCGGAATGTCATTCCACCGAACTCCTCCAAATGATCGATTGTGATTTGCCCTAGGCTGATATAGAGAGTTTCAATGATCTTTGAATCAAAGGTAATTCTTTTTGCCACTTAAGGGGATATATCTACGAGTCATGGTCCCTAAGGTGTCTCGTTGTGATATCATGACAACCCAACTCCTCGCTACATGGACAACCGTTCCCCACCCTCTTAGGTGTGAAATTGTTGTCTATCTAGTGAACCATCATCATCTGTTTCACTCCATCCCCTAGATGTGTGTCTCGTGTCTCAGCTCGAGAGATGTTTATATCTCACCCCATGAGCTGATCCTGAGTTGTTCGGTCTTCGAGAAGATAGATTCTTCTAGAGTTTCCTTTCCTCTTCTCGTCATGTTAGTTGGAGTTCCCAGAACAAGACGACAAGACAAAGATGGTGATTGAATCAACGCCCCTATGAAGTGCACCTGGATCGTGAGTATTATACTAGTTTCCGTTCCCCCTTCATCTTACCCTACGCTTGAATCTCGGGACGAGATTCTTGTTTAGTGGGGGGTGAGTTGTCACAGCCCTAGATTAGCCTTGTTGTCTTTGCTTGATATTCATGTCATCATGTCTAAATTTAAATGAAATTTGAATTGAGGAATTTTCAAAGCCTCAGAAACCTTCTAAAAATGATCAACATTAAAATCTTCTCAAAGAAGTCCAAGAAAATGTTCCTCTTAGTCTCTGAAAATATTGCAAAGAGGTAAAACTCAAAACAATATTTTTGGTATCTCAGAGTTAATTATTTTGGGCCTTTGAATTAAATAAATAACTATTTGCATTGGATATGTATTTGTTAATTAATTAATATATGTCCAATAATTCTGATCTTTGATGAAGGGCTTTGGAATAATCCAACTAGTCCCTACCATAACTATCAGAAGCAATAAAAATGATTTAGTGTCTAAAACTAAATCAAAACAAACTACAGAAAAAAATAGAAAACAAAACAGAAATATAAAACAGAGCACTTACCTGGCCTACTTACCTGGCTGGCCCAGTTACGGCCCAGCTCCTCCAGCAGCCCAGCCCACCTCCTCCTCCCTGTCGCCTTCCTCCTCGTGCCAGTAGGCAGAGGAGGGACACGGCGCACGCGCCCGAGCTCGCCACGCCACCACCCTGCTCGTCTGCATCGCCTGGCCACCGCGACGCCTCGCGTCATCTCCTCGGCGCTGCCCCGACCCCCTGGACTCCCTCTCTCTCCCCCAAACGCTCTCCCCTCCTCTGTTCTTTCCGCCACCGAACGCGTCCGTCGCCGCCGACGAGCGTCGCCGTGGCCACAGCCACTGCCTCGCCTCGTCGTTGCGCCCAGAGGCTCCGCCTCGACCCCCTCTTCCTCTCCACCAACCCATGCCCCGCCGGACGCCCTGCATCGCCGCCCACGCCATCTTCCCCATCTCCGGCCGCCCGAGATCGCCGGTGCCCGCTCGCCACCTCCGAAGCCTCCCCGAGCCCACCGAGCTCTACTCCCGACCCCTTGTGAGCTCCTACGCCTTTCCCCTCTCTCCCCGCAGTCTAACTCGCCCTCTAGCACTAGCGCTGCCGCGCCCGAGAGCTTGCTGCCGCCGTCCATGGCGCCGCCGCGGCCACAGCTGCTGCCACTCGCTTCCGAGCGTTGCCCCGTGCTCAGCACGCTCCCAGGAGCCGGGCGCGCCCACCAGTTCGACCTACCGTTCCCCTAGCGCCAACCCGCACCAACCCCGAGCTCCGGCCGCCGCCGCGAGCCTGATTCCGGCGAGCCCGTTCGACCTCAGCCCCTCCCGCTTGCTTAGATGGGTGCGGCTGAGCGCCAGCTACGCGTAGATGATCGCTGCCGCTGTTTTGGTCGCCGGAGGGTGTTCCCCGAGCCCCTCCGCCGCGTCTGGACTCGTCGGCGGCTAAACGCCGGCGACCGTTGACCCTTGACCGGCGTGGGTTGACCCCACTGCCCGGTTTGACTCTCCCCTCTCTCCCACTGACATGCGGGCCCCGCCCGGCTAAACAAGTTAGTTAGGGTTAATTTTAATTAGGTTAGTTAGTCCAGACACTGACACGCAGGGCCCACAGGTCAGTTTGACCTGGACCAGCCCGTTGACCTGCTGACGTCACTATGAGGTCATGCTGACGCAATAATTCCTTTCTGGAATTTAAATAAATTTTAAATGATTTAATATTTTCAGAAAATGTCCAAAACTTCTAAAAATCATATAAAATCAACCGTAACTCAGAATGAAATAAATTATATATGAAAAATGATCAGAAAAATCCAATCTATCCATCTGTACCATTTTCATGCATGTTAGAACAACTTATAGCTGTTGTTTAGCACAAATCAATTAAATGGCATTTAAACTCTCACATATGGAGTTTGAATTTGAACCTAGTGTTCAAACCAACCCCATTTAACCTGTTGCTAGATGCATTAGCCCAAAACACATTCGTATTGCCATGTCATAGCATGCATCATATTGTGCATTGCATTGATCGTGTTTCTTCTGTGTTTGCCGGTGTTGTTCCTCCTCGGTAGACGCTGTACCGATGATGTGATCATTGACACTGATGAAGACTCAATGTTATCTTCAGAAGTGCCAGGCAAGCAAAACCCCCTTGTTCATTCCGATACAATCCTACTCTCTCGCCCTGCTCTCTTTTACTGCATTAGGACAACAACGAGTCATTTGTTACTTGCTGCGGTAGCTGAACCCCTTTATCCTCTGCATGACCTGTCATTGCCACAGTAAATAGATGAAACCCACTAGTATGAGTAGGAGTTGCTTGAGCCCTGTTGTGCCTACTCATTCATGTTTGTTTGTCATGCATGCTACTGCTTAGAGTTGAGTCAGGTCTGATTCATCGGGAATGAATCAGAGGTGTGTGAACATGTCCTACTGTGTGTGAGCTAAATGTGTGAACACGATTTGGTAAAGGTATCAGTGAGAGGCCATGTAGGAGTACATGGTGGGTTGTCTCATTGAAGCCGTCCTTAGGAACTGAGTTCTGTGTTTGTGATCCATGATTCAGCTACTACCATGCATTGGGCCCTAAAATATGACCCCGCTCGACTTCTTATTCACCCTAGTCCTCTGTCCAGGAGTTGCAAGTAGTTTCTGGTGTTTGTAGCTTACTGGAGGCCGTGGACAGCGCTGACCGTAGGGGTGGACTGTGATGCGGTAGGTACATGGCATGGTGTACCGGATGCCCGTTAGGTGTCTCGGGAACCCTGTTCACATCGTTTGGGGCTGTGAGCGAAACTCCGGCCGGATCTCCTCATGGATGGAACCCGAATAGGCGATAAACCTGGACTAGAGACTTGAGTGTTTAGGTAGGTCGTGGTCTACACCCACGTCGGCTTTCGCTTGAAGTCTGCCGAGCACATGTCGTGTGCAGACGCTAAGTGGTGGAAACATGTATGAAGAAGTACACCCCTGCAGGGTTAACATCATCTATTCGAATAGTCGTGTCCGCGGTAAAGGACTTCTGGGTTGCTTATATCAGTTCATAGACAAGTGAAAGTGGATACTCTAAAATACGCAAGATAAGCGTGAGTGCTATGGATGGCGTTCTCGTAGGGAGACGGGAGCGGTTCCATAGTGGTGTATTGGTATGGTGAATATGTGGACTCGTGTGCGCCACCTCAAAAGAGTTACTTGCAGTCGTAGTTCAGGTTAGCCACCGAGTCAAAGCTGGCTTGATGCAGTTAAACCCCCACCATCCCTTTGTTGATAATGATGCATATGTAGTTAGTTCTGATGTAAGTCTTGTTGGGTACATTTGTACTCACGTTTGCCTATTTTATGTTTTTGTAGAGAGACTTCGGTCTCGCTAGTAGTTCTGCGTGGACTTCGACGTTTAGCTTGTTACCTCAGCTACGATCTTGTGCCCTCGGCAGGATCTGGTAGATAGTCAGGCTTCTCAGCCTTTTTCATTTATAGATGTCTGTACTCAGACATGATAGCTTCCGCTTGTGCTTTGACTTGTATGCTCTGAATGTTGGGTCATGAGACCCCTGTTTGTAATATCTCGCTCCTCGGAGCCTAATGAATAAATACTTGAGTTGTAGAGTCATGTTGTGATGCCATGTTGTATTTGCACATATCGAGCATATTGTGTGTATGTTATTGAAATGCTTGGTATGTGTGGGATCTGACTATCTAGTTGTTTATCCTTAGTAGCCTCTCTTACCGGGAAATGTCTCCTAGTGTTCCACTGAGCCATGGTAGCTTGCTACTGCTCCGGAACACTTAGGCTGGCCGACATGTGTCCTTCTTCGTTCCTGTGTCTGTCCCCTCGGGGAAATGTCACGCGATGAATACCGGAGTCCTGTTAGCCCGCTACAGCCCGGTTCACCGGAGTCCTGCTAGCCCAGTGCTACAGCCTGGATTCACTCGCTGATGACCGACACGTTCGTTGCTGGGTCATGTATGCCTGTCCCTGTAAGTTAGTGCCACTTTGGGTTCACGACTAGCCATGTCAGCCCGGGTTCTCTGTCATATGGATGCTAGCGGCACTATCATATACGTGAGCCAAAAGGCGCAAACGGTCCCGGGCCAGGTAAGGTGGCACCCGTGGGAATACCGTGCGTGAGGCCGCAAAGTGATATGATGTGTTATATGCTAGATCGGTGTGGCATTGAGTCGGGGTCTTAACAGCGTTGGTATCAGAGCCAGGTTGACTGCCTGTAGGATTACCAAGCCAAACTGGTCGAAGTCGAGTCTAGAAATTCTTTAGTTATATGTAGGGGAATTGATTGTGGGTTGAAACGTAAGGCTCTTTTACTCCTTATACCTCATGGCCTTCTGATCTGAGTCATCATCTTCTCTTCTACGGGGATTAAGAACTAGGCTATCCCTTCTTTCTATCAGGATCACGTGTTACTAATCCGTAGACTTATAGAATTGTTGGACTTAAGCCTCTGTTCAGTTTCTAATACCTCCGTACGTTAACTGTTGATCTCGAAACCTTGATATTGTGCTTCCGAGTGGTTATGCCACCATTTTTGTAGCATGTCTCAAATTTTTTTGAGCATTTATAGCCGTTATGCTGTCCGAGTCATCCCAGGTTTCTAAACAATCTGATGCACTTGCAAACCCTTTCCCTCCAATTTTTTTTATGTTCCTTTGGGCCAGGTTAATCACACTAATTTCTGAGTTGAGGTATTCTATTGCCTCGACATATATGTTGGAGTTATCATTATGACCCTAGGTGTCCTAGGGGATCATCTAGTGGTCTAGCCATGATCTGTGTTTCCAGTGTGATGATTCCGGCCGTCATTATCGAAAGCATCCCGTGATGCCATTTAGTTAGTAGGCATTCTATTTCTGGGTTCTGAACCCGAGATTCACCCCATTTACCTCATGTTGATAGTGTTGCTAGTTCCTTTAGGAAATTAGTAACTTTTGCATTAGTCCTCGAGGTCCATGGTATTTTCCTTCTTCCAAATACTATGAACCACTTATGGCAGTAGTTTGTTGGATCAAAAGATCATAACAGGAGTGCTCTCGATGGGTTCTCTATTCTATATTGCGACTCTGCTAGTTCAACTTTTCTGCATGGGTTATCCGGAAAATTTTTGTTGAACTTGGTTCAACATACTAATCTATGCATCCACAACTCAGAAAAACATATGTTCCTTTGAGTTGTCCCCCTTTAGTTGTCTTCTGACCGTCGTCTATCAATTGATAGTCAAGAGTATGTATGCATTCGTTCATCGATGCCTATTATTCTTGTGGTCCGTCAAGCCATTCTATTCTGGAATGACTAGGAGAAACAAACTCCAGAACCTGACCCATATCCAGGGTTGGGTCAAAGAAGTTGTGCTCCGCAGATCAAATTGCTAATCCAGCTTTTGTTCTGTTCTACCTTGGAGTATTACCATCTTTTATATCGGGATTATTATAGGAACTGCACACCATCCTATGAACTCTTGGTACAGTGATACTTCTTGCCATCATTGTTCATTCCTCGGTTCATGTGCTATGGTAACCAGAATGTCGACAAGTGAATCATGGTGTGAAATCAATACTCCTAGCAACTCCGTTGCTTGGTAGTTAAATGGACGATAACCTCATTCTTAGCGTGTTGATTATTGAATCGTCACCCTAAGGTTGATTGTGCTACCTAGTCCTTATTTCTGGTGCACTCTCCGATCAATGAGTTAGGATAGTGCCAATCCTTGCTTATTTGATCATATCGCCTGGATTCACTCGCTGATGACCGACACGTTCGTTGCTGGGTCATGTATGCCTGTCCCTGTAAGTTAGTGCCACTTTGGGTTCACGACTAGCCATGTCAGCCCGGGTTCTCTGTCATATGGATGCTAGCGGCACTATCATATACGTGAGCCAAAAGGCGCAAACGGTCCCGGGCCAGGTAAGGTGGCACCCGTGGGAATACCGTGCGTGAGGCCGCAAAGTGATATGATGTGTTATATGCTAGATCGGTGTGGCATTGAGTCGGGGTCTTAACAGCGTTGGTATCAGAGCCAGGTTGACTGCCTGTAGGATTACCAAGCCAAACTGGTCGAAGTCGAGTCTAGAAATTCTTTAGTTATACGTAGGGGAATTGATTGTGGGTTGAAACGTAAGGCTCTTTTACTCCTTATACCTCATGGCCTTCTGATCTGAGTCATCATCTTCTCTTCTACAGGGATTAAGAACTAGGATATCCCTTCTTTCTATCAGGATCACGTGTTACTAATCCGTAGACTTATAGAATTGTTGGACTTAAGCCTCTGTTCAGTTTCTACTACCTCCGTACGTTAACTGTTGATCTCGAAACCTTGATATTGTGCTTCCGAGTGGTTATGCCACCATTTTTGTAGCATGTCTCAAATCTTTTTGAGCATTTATAGCCGTTATGTTGTCCGAGTCATCCCAGGTTTCTAAACAATCTGATGCACTTGCAAACCCTTTCCCTCCAGTTTTTTTTATGTTTCTTTGGGCCAGGTTAATCACACTAATTTCTGAGTTGAGGTATTCTATTGCCTCGACATATATGTTGAGGAATTCCATCTTCTACTGCTTGAACAATATTGGTTGACTTGTTCACACCGTCCGCTATCACTTGGCTGCAAATGGTTGTTTCAGAAACAGACAATAAGAGATGAGCTAATGAGTTGAATAATTATCCACAGTTCTCATGCTTATGACAGATTCAATTTTCGACTAAATATGTCTACGGTGTTAACTGTAAGCAACTTTAAATCAATATCACATTCAGTATGCGGATTTAAAACTTAGTTTGGTCTACAGATGTGAAACTGAGTGCAGGTCAGCTGCAATTAATGTGTGCCGAATAATATAAACCTACATCAATTTGCAACGATAGTGCTACGACATAGATAGATAAATCTTTGGTTTTCCATAACCAAAAAAATAGATGAACATCCATGTGAAACTCAGGCATATAGTTATCTTGCGTTTACCTCAAGTCGCTAAGTTCAAGGGTGAAATCACTGATTTCCATGCCAGAGAGTCTTACAGCTGTCATCGTGCTCGGTAACTCATCCAGAGCTGCATCAGCCAGCAGAGCAAATGAATTTGCAGCTCTCCTCATAGCCTGTTGAATAGAACTGAGTCTGAAAACTCAATCAAATAAAAACCATACAAATGGCTATGAAATATCGATTTTGCACCTCCAAATTAAGAAATTAAGTAGTGCGTTAAAGGGGCAAAACAATGTGTGGAAGCTGAGGGGTATTTTCACAGCACATAACCATCCTCCCAACCTGTCATTTTCAGACACCACACGTTCTCTTATTTCAATCTTCAGCAATCAGCTCCTCAACTCCCATAACTTTTTCTTTTTCATTCCCCCTTATCGTCAAAATAACCATTGCTTCTCCTAACTCGCGCACACATAACATAAATTGCCACAAAGTATATTAGTTGATACAGCATGTTATAAACATTGGTTTTATGACTAATGAGATGCCACATTATTAGCAGCTCCAAAACAGAGATAATATGTTAACACTGGCACTTGAAATATATACATGGAATTCCATGTGGGTCCAGTCATGAGTTCCAGATTTTCTGTTGAAGAGAGAAGAGTGTTGTCAGGTAAGCCCAAAAAATAGATTTGTGGGAACGCTTGGGTCGGAGGGTAGTTCATTAGAGGGACGAGATGCTCCTTTCTCTCCATCACCCAACTCCAAGCACTTCCAACCCCAGGTAGGGGGGATTCGCAATCTCTTGGTGATGTCCTCCTTGAAGGTCCTCGTGGGTGACGTCTGGCAGTGTAGACGCAAGGGCAACTCTAACTTTAGCTAGCGTCCAAGGGCCACATTGGCTATCGCCGGGTTTTAAGGCAACCCTAGCATTCAGCTAGACCAAAGGCACTCCAGCACTAGGCTAGTCCGAGGTCAACTCTAGCTCTAGGCTAGTCCAAAGGCAACTCTAGCACTAGGCTAATCCAATGGGAGCTCTAGCACTAGTTTAGTCTCCGGGCAAATGTGACCGGGTTCAAAGGGGCAGCGCCCCTCGCGGCAGTCCCTCGTGAGTTCGGGTAGCGCCCGTAACCTCAACGTCATGTGGATCCACACTGCGACCCCAACCGCGTGAATGTCCAACATTAGCAACGCCGGCTGCAGCGCCTAGCTCTGCTCTGTGCCTAGCCAAGGAGAGGCAGTTGCGCCTATTTGCCATGTTCCATACCTTGCCATGCCAAGTCGGTCGCGCCACTCTGCCTTCTCCAGGTTTGGCCGCATCTGGGTGACTGTGGCTTCATCTAGCGTTCCTAATTAATTTATGCGTGGCTTGGGGTAGATCAGTGTGATTTGGGGTAGATCCGTGTGATTTGGTGGTAGATCAGTGTGATCTTAATTGATGTGCAGTCCATGTATTAGGGTGATCGTTGGTATAAGGGTTGGTTCTACACATTGTAATTCTGATCCTTGTACCAGCTCTACCCTTCTACATGAAGGCATGCAGTGAAGATCATCACCGTTGTAGTTCGGGTCCATGTGTAATATGCTTATGTTCTTCATTGCAGTGCTCTGCACGCAAGTTGGTCCTCAACAATGCTGCTCAGGGCAGCTGCTCCAAGGGCAAGGAGGTAGCAGAAGGCAGCGCCTCCAAGAGGCGTCGGGGGAGACCGGTGAATGTTGGGCAGTAGGTCCAACCCACTTCTGTGGGTTGCATTTACTTCCTATCCCCGATGCCTCCAGTGAGGACTTGTCCTCCATCCCAAGGAGATCACTCTCAAGACTAACACTGGATGCAACTGGATGGTGAGGCTCCGGGAGGGTTGCCATGGATCAAGGGTGGCCCGGCTTCGCCGGAGCTCGCCAATTGCAAATCCAGTATTTCCTCATCTTCAAGGTCACTGTGTTCGACCGTTCATGCGCAGAGCTGGTGATCAAGTGTGCTCAACACAACCCAAAACTTGCTAGGGTCGAAGAGTGAGGGCTTTGTAATCTCTGTCGTCGTTAGTGTCAAGGTCCTGAACTCGTATTATGGGTATGACTGTGTGTTGCACTTGCCTTACTGTTGCTATTATGCCTATGACTCTGTGTGCTGGTAATCTCACCACTAGAAGAAGAGGTGTCTTGCACGTAACCAAACAGCAGCACATTGCATCTAGGGATCTAGGGAGAACATGCTTACAACCAAACGTCCCCCCCCCCACTGCCTCTTTCAAGTGAGGAAGGCCATATATATAGGGAAATAGTTCAGGAAATCACATGGCATGCCATTATGCTACATACATTGGTGCGCCCATCTTTCTTAACATGGTGAGTGGTGTAGGAATATTACTAAGACATCTAGCATATTCCTTTTTTTTTTCTAGAATACACATAGCATGTGTATCATCTACTCCCTCCGTCCGAAAATACTTGTCATCAAAATGGATAAAAAGATATGTATCTAGAACTAAAATACGTCTAGATACGTCCCCTTTTATCCATTTTGATGACAAGTATTTCCGGACGGAGGGAGTATTAAAGAAGAAGAGGCAAAAAAGCCAAGTACAATGCCTTTTGGCTATTACAACACTAATCTCCAGGATTAGCAACCGCACCCACTATGCCTACCACGAGCATGCCTCATCCAGTCCAACCTCTAGCCGAAGACCTCGAGGAAAAACAGGGAGCAACCAGACCGCATCATGATTGAAGCCGCAGACCTTTGCAACAACCATGTCTCTAGAACAGCCTGGACCAACGTGCCCCTCACCTATGCGCCTAGAAGGAATCGGCATATGGACAGCGGGGCCGGCCAGACCTGCAGGAAGCATTGTCGAGGAAGTGTTGATGTCGGTGTACATTGCACCCGAAGGCCCACGCCTGAGCAGCAACCACCATGGGGGACTCCACGAGCAACCTGGACGACGCATCCAACGAGGGGGGCGACCCCATGGCACCGGCGTTGCCGCCTAGTCCAAAGAGCCGGATCTAGGGTTTCCCCTGCTGCACGAGCAAGGGAGTTGTGTCAGAGCCATGACAACGCCTCCAAGGAGTGGAAGGCACCCGCAGGCGTCACCGGCGGCAGACTCGGCCACGTGTAGCAAGAATTTTTCCCAAGCCATGACCACAACTCCCAAAGTCCACCGATGCTAGAGCAAACAGGAGTATGCCGGCAAGGCCAACCACCGCAGCAGGAGGAGACACACCTCGTCGCATCTCCGCCACCACCACCACCAAGCCAACAAGATCCTGGGCAGCCTCAGCGGCCCGACCTCAGACTCAAACCCTTGCACCACGCAAGTATGCATCCAAGTCAGGCCCCGGCAGCTCCTCCCAGCACCACGCCTATAAGAGCACCGCCTTAGCACCAAGCCGCGGGATTTTGTGGAGCGCAGATGCCTGCCGCTGAGCGTCACAACGCCAGCACCAAGGACACCAAAGCCACACCGGGCTGCAGCGTCATCGACTCCCCTCCCATACCCAAACTGTGAGGCCGCATCGTCTGGCCAAGGGCACAGCGCCGCCAAAGTACTCGAAGCCGCTCACCAAGGGGCTGACACGCCGAGCTACAGCCCACCCCATCGCCAGACCTGACCGTCGTGCCATCCCCATGGCCACGGCTGGCCGGCGCTACCAAGAGTTCACCAAGGCCGTCGTCCAGAACCGATCTCCGCCACTCGTGCAAGAAAAGGCCGGAGGACCCCGTCTCTTTGGGAGGGGGGCACATCGCCACCGCGGCCGAAGTCAGTGCCAGCGAGGGAGTCGCGTGGGGCACCTGTGGTGGGCTAAGGTTTCAAAAAAATGAGATCCACCCCCAGGTGCCCCCACGCAGGCACCCCGGACATATTTTTATAGAAGAAGCCCACCCGGGTGAGGCATCAGAAATTCGCTCCCGACGGGATTCAAACCCTGGGCGCAGGATACACCATTGAGTTCCCTTGCCACTAGGCTACTGCGTAGTTCTTAGTGGGCTAAGGTTCCGACCCCCAAAGCCGCCACGGGGGAAGGGTCAAGGGGGGAATCCAGCATGAGAGAGTGGTGTGCGTTTGGCAATACTCCCTCTCTTCATGTTTAAATGGCTCATCTCAAAATTCTCAACAACCAAGAAATATGGTGAGTGGAGGGGCATGAGTTTCATGGGTTCAAATTTTCCCAATAAAATGCGCCTCACATGTTCGACTCCTGAAGTGATAATGCAGCACCCTCCCTCTAGTTGGAGATATGCAATGGGCATACGATACTAGTGTATGATACTACTTCTACAATGCATAGTATCATAAGTTTAGATTGCCTCATTTACTGTCATGCATGACACAATGTAGTACAACATTTAATATGATATGGTATCTTGCCAAATCTTCTCTTTCCTCATTTAATTGTGTGCCACCTCAGCAAAAATGTCTAGTTGGCATGCATGATACCGCTTATGATACTCCCGCTCCAAACAGCCTGAGTGTAATTCCCCCTCTCTTATCTCCATGGATTAAATGTTGCGTCGGCTTCAAAGCATTTTTAACTCACCGAGACTCAAAATGGGGCTAATATAACGGAAATCTGAAAATTTTGAGATAGGCCCTCTAAACCAGAAGGGAGAGAGTATTTGGGAAGGGGAATGTGAGTTAAGAGCGGAGAATTGTATTGACACTAGAAATAGGATGAGTAGTTTTATTCCGAATGCTTTGTTTGGCACATGATAAGAATTATGTGTGAGAATTTGAGGAAACTTTATTCCTTTGTTTGGTTCGCGGGAATCAACGAGGGAATAGATAAGGGAAGATAATGTAAGTTATGGTGAAGGGTTAGGATGGACTCACTAAAACAATTCCTTTCCAAATAAAACGGTGAGAGTTGGAGTATAAATTCTCATGCCTAATCCCTTCTCAATTTCCACTCCCCCACACCAAACAACAAATTTAAAATCTCGTGCTCATTCATTTCCCGTTTTCTAGTAACATCAACTC
This sequence comes from Triticum aestivum, assembly GCF_018294505.1. Taxonomy (NCBI): domain Eukaryota; kingdom Viridiplantae; phylum Streptophyta; class Magnoliopsida; order Poales; family Poaceae; genus Triticum; species Triticum aestivum. Next base: position 181,536,405 of record NC_057798.1, on the reverse strand, counting down.
GAAATTGCATTGAGAAGCCAGACTTACGAGCATCGTAGGAATCGCCACCGCTACCATGCTGATGAAGGCAACGGATGTCTGGAGAAGGCAACAAAAGATGGGGGAAATAAGAGGCACTCCATGACCTCAAGATTGCAGCAATACGGAAGAATTAATCTTTCAAAAACTCAAATAAAAACTGAAACTAGATGGCAGAGACTCAGTGTCTCACCGTGACGGCGACGAAGGTCAGGAGGAAGAACACCGGGTCCCCAAGACCAGCGCGGACCGCAAGGTGATGGGCCGGAGGGCCCGCCGGGTCCCCGGCGCCAACGCTCTCCACGTATCCCTCCGCCCCTTCTTGCGCCCCCCGCGCCTCATCCTCCGTCGCTCCATTCTCCTCCTCCTCCTCCCCCACTAACGCCGCCGCCGTCTCGCTCTTGGCTTCGGAAGCGCTGGAGAGGCGTTTCTTGGGGAGAGGAGGTGGTGGCTGTGGAGCTCGCAGGGAGGCGAGGGGAGGGCGCGCGCGGCAGGGAGTTGGTGGCACGAAGACGGGGCGGAGGGGGCGGGGAGGCGGCAGGCGGAGGAGGCCGTGGAGCTGGCGCGCTGCCGCCATACGGGAACGCCTTTGCTGCGTGCAAACCCGTCGAGCGAGTAGCCGCACTTAATTTTGGTGAAATGAATTTGTTGGATTTTTTCTTTTTTTTAAAACTGGTGAAAAAACGATATTTAGGTTTTGCATGGTACAACAAGTCATGACTTCCCACATTTGATCTTTCAACCATGTCAGAGCGGGGTACGGAACAATAGCAAATCGAGATTGGAGGACAACAAATGCCCGCTCGACATCCTTCCTGCAAGCCTCCTGACACTTGGCAAAGTAGGAGTTCTTGCCTCCTAGCACAAGGGTTGAGGTAGTCTTCATAAATGTGGACCATCTCAGATAGATGCCATCTGCTAGGTAGTATCCTTTATTGTAGTGGTGCCCATTAACCTCAAAGTTCACCGGAGGAGCGTGACCTTCAACAAGCTTAGCAAAGACATTCGAGCACTGCAGAACGTTGATGTCATTGTGAGTTCCTGGCATACCAGAGAAGGAGTACCAACAGAGGTCATGTGTGGCCACTGCCTCAAGTACCATATTGCAAGCTCCTTTGGCGCCTTTGTACATCCCCGCCAAGCAAGTGGACAGTTTTTCCATGCCGAGAGCATGAAGTCGATGCTTCTAAGCATCCCAGGGAATCCTCTTGTTGCATTCTATGCTAGGATCCGAGCAGTGTCTTCAGCATTGGATGATAGCAAGTATTGTGGTCCAAACACTGCCACCACTGCCCTGCAGAACTTGTACAAACACTCAATGGTTGTGGACTCGACCATGCGTCCATAGTCTTTCAGTTTATCACCGGGAACTCCGTATGCAAGTATCCTCATAGCTGTCGTGCACTTCTAGAGTGAGGTGAATCCAAGTGTGCCGGTGCAATCCTTCATGCACTTGAAGTAGCTATCGAACTCCCGGGTGGAATTCACAATCCTGAGGAAGAGCTTTCGGCTCATCCGATAACGGCGCCGAAATACTTTCTCGTCGTGCATTGGAGCATCGGCGAAGTAGTTGGCGTAGAGAAAGCAATAGCCCTCCAAACGATGCATCTGCTTACTCTTCTGGTGGCCCGGCGCTGAGCCACCTCGCCACGGCTTTGCATTGCTCGCGAATAGGCCGACCAGAGCGGCGAGGACCATGAGGCGCTCTTCGTTCTAGGCGTCGGCCTCGGCTTCCTCCTCTAGCAACACCACGAACGCCTCCTCGTCGTCCGAGTCCATCGGCGAGCAGACAAACCGCCGAACACCTGGCGGACGTGGTAGGCGCGTAGCCGCCGGTATCCCCGCATGTGCCGGAGCGCCAGAAAGCTCGCCCATGAGTGGAATGGAGGATGCAGCGGTGAACCCTTTCTTTTCCGGCGGGAAAATGGCCTTCCTAGCGGCGGTGGGCAAGTGGGCTTCGCCGGGATCGGCACGGCGGCGGAAGGGGTAGTGCGCGGGGGGCGAAGATGGACGTGCAAAAGTCATTTTTCGCCTGACAGTGGTGGCCCATGCGCCGTTTTTCCTTCCACCGGAGCCCCCAAGCGCCCCCAGTGCCCTGGGTTCGGCCTGGGATCGCCGGGCCAAAAATGGGCCTAGCCGGCGGAATTCAGCGTCCTTGGGGGCGACTAGTTTCTTTTACGCCGGTGTAAAAAAACTCGCCACGTGAAGGCCGTTGGGGGCGCGAGTGAAGATGCTCTTACACATGTTGAGATATGCGTGTTGACCAGCTGCTCTTTTAAGCCGGAGTCACGCATCTCGTGTCCAATGGTACAACGCACTGAGTGATCGTATGCAAAATTGTTAAACAAAAAATGTGGACCAAATGACCCTAAAAAGAATGTGGACCAAATTTTTAGCGGTACTACCAAAAAAATAAGGTCACTATATCATAGAAATTAGTTTATGTACCCTAGGGTTTCTCGAGTCCTCCGGCCATCTAGCCGCCGTGAGTTTTCTCGTCGATCTCCAATACTCGACCGCCTTCTCCGTCCTTTACCTCATCTCATCAATGGGCTACTAGGAGGAGCGGCATAGGGTTCAACGTCGTTTTGAATTTAATTGGATCTTGCAATCAACACCTTCAGTCTCAAACTTAATATTTACCCTTATGTGAACTAGCAAACGTGATACTTAGTGGCATCATGTCAACTAGTGAGCGGAGCAAAGTCTTGTATCCTTTTAGCCCATGTATGACTACTGATGTTAGGGTAGGGCGTGTAGCATATTGAATATCCTTACGAGTGCAATCACCGATGAGTACTTAGATGGGGCTTTACATGACCGATTGTTTTCAATACCTCATTGACATAGTCCGCAGAATTCTAGCAAGTTGGGAAGATAAGTGTTAATTAAGGTTGTGCCACATGCAATTTCTGCTTATGATGTTTAGGGCCTGTTCGAAACCTCTCCAAACTTGTTGTGGAATTATCACGTCAGATGTCCTAGTGAAAGAACTTAGTCATGGAGCCATCGCGACTAGGTTAGCTTAGAGGGGTTAAACCAGACAAAGGACACAGGGAGTTTATACTGGTTCGGCCCCTTGCGGTGAAGGTAAAAGACTACTCCAGTTGAGGTGGAATTGATGGGGGCTCGATAACCAGGGAGCGAATACGCTTTGCCTAGTTCTCGAGTTGTTGTTTTTTGTCCCTGAACGCCGCCGGGTCGTCCCTTTATATACAGAGGTTGACGCCCGGCCGGTCTACAGAATCCCGAGGGCGGCTCATACAAGTGTCCGGCTCGGTTTCTTCCTATCCCTAACTTACACCACAAGTTACACATCTCAAGGTGGTTTACCTACATGGGCTCTAATCCGCCATTGGGCTCTGGGCCTCTAAGCTTCTGTATTTAAAGCGCCATAGTCTTCGTCTTCATGGGTTTCTATACAGATGACTCCTTGTGAGTATAATCTGGCCCCACCTGGGCGGTTTATACTCAGTAGTTATATCCCCAACATTAGGCCCCAGATTGGTTTGAACTTGTTCATGTCAATCTTTAACTTAGAGAAATTCTGAATTGAACATCCTTGTCTTGATCTTGTAAACCGCTGTGACGTCATCTTCTGGAATCGCCACAAACCACCATGACATCATCTTCGTAAAAAATCCTTAAATACTTCCCTTTATTAATTGATCTCTCAAGACCGAGGCGACAGATGTGCCCTATTCTCCGTTTTGGGCTCCTCGATTCTCGCGCCTGCCTACTTATCCATTTGCCTTATAAATAGGACCAGACGGTCTTTTTCTTTCCCCTTCCGTGCCTCTTCGCCTCTTCTTCCTCCTCGCAACGCCCGAGCCCTAAAGCTCCGCCGCCGCCCTCGACCTTCAAGCTCTGCATCACCACTGGCCGCTGCATCGACCTGAATGTACCGGAGAACCGCGGCACTTCTCCGCCGCTCCTGTGAAGCCGGTAAGCCTTCCTTCTTCAACCCTAGATCTCCATTAGGGTTTCATGCGTTCGTCGGCGTTCATCAGTGTTTGTCGGTGTTCACTGCTTTGCCTTACTGTCCCATCGTATCCTGATGAACTTGATATCTTCCTGACGCGGCCGAAGCTATAGTTTATTTTTTCTCACCATAGCATCCCTTCGTCCATGAACAGATCCCATTTGGACATTTACTGTTCTGCTGTCGCCATTTTAGGGCTCTGGAATTTTTCCTTTTTCTGAACTGCGCTAGATCCATAATTATAACTTTAGCTTGTGAAACCTGTTTCTACAACACTTAGTAATTTTCAGATATGTTTCTTCCATACCACTATAAGCGGTTTAACCTTTAGAAAATCATAATTCGCCAGATACCATTAGCCCTCTCTTAAACTGCCAACTTTACCTGAACATCAGTATCCGGTTTATCGTGCACATATGCTCTGATTGACTCCTTCCCCCGGCCTGACACCGGTTTATGCATATCAGTCGTGAACCGTAAACCGGCGTTTGAACTTCTTTTACAACTTGTCATCAAAAATGGCCAAACAGTTCTCCTCTTGCAATTGGGTTCCCTCCCGGGTTACAGAAGAGCAACTGACTGGGTATGTTTTGACTGGCGCTTTAGCAAAACAAGAAATCATCCATTGGAGAGCCCTGGGTACTGAGAATCCTCATGAACCTCAAGATGGAGAAGTAGTTGTGTTTGTACATCATATGGATCGAGGGTTTAGCCCTCCCGGATAAAAAAAATTCCGAGATGTACTTGCCAGCTTCCAACTCCACCCTCAAGACATTGGACCGAACTCTGTGTCCAACCTTTGCAATTTCCAAGTGTTTTGTGAGGCTTACCTGCAAGAAGAACCGACCGTTCAATTTTTCAGAGACTTCTTTCACTTGAACCGCCGTACTGAGTTTACCGACGGCCCCAAAACTGAACTGGTGGTGTGTCGATTCAAAAAAAGGAAAGAAGTCAATTTTCCTCATGCCAAACATCACAGCCACCCCAAAGACTGGAATCAGATATGGTTTTACTGCCGGAATACTGCTCCTGATGATGAAAATCCTCTGCCGGGTTATCGTGCTCACAGGCTCAGTAATGAACATCCATTGGCTGAACGGCTTACTGCCAGGGAATGATCGAAATATGCACCACAGATTTCTAAGATCCGGGCTTTTATGGCAAACGGTTTAACCGGTATTGACCTTGTCCGCTGCTGGGTTTTGTGGAGGATCTTGCCCTTAAGCCGGCGTCCCGGTTTAATGTGCGAATACACGGGAGACTTGAAAGACCCTCAACGTCATACTGATATTCAGTTAACTGATGAAGAGATTACTGTAGCTGTCAAAAAGATGTTAGATGAACCGATACCTAAGTGCAGCAAGACTGGGCTGCGTCCCTTTTATGCCTCTAACAAGCCGCCAACTGTAAGTATTGTATCTTTCTGCTTTAATCCGCCCCCCTTTTGACACTTTCTGGCGACCTTCTGTTTATCTTTGCAGGGCAATGATCCATTCTGGAAGAGGAAACCTCAAGACAAACCGGCAAAGCCACAAGACAAACCGGTGAGAGCGCCTCACATTAAGACCAAGGTCACAAAGAGGCCAACAAAGAAGAGAACCGCCGAGTCCCCTGATCCGGCCGAAGATGTTGATGACTCGGAATCAGAGGTAGAACTTGATTCCCTTGGCTCATTTTTCATGCACCTTATTGACAATGATCATTATCAGGATGATGCGGAAGCCAGTCGCGCTGACCATGTAGAGGTAATTTCCCTTTCTTCTGATTCCGATCATGTGCCAATATAAAAACTCCGTCACGCAGTCCGGAAAGTAAAACATTCACATCCTCTCGCTTATTTGGGTCCGCACTTTTCTTTGAAGACACAACAACATGAAGCTCGTCGCACGACCCGACATAATATAATGGCCAACAAGTTACCTCCTCCGGTTTACTGGATACTCCGGTTCAAAAACACCGACCAGAGGTCTCTTGTACTTCTAATATTTGTTATCCCAAGGCGGGTTACTTCCGATATCCGCTTAATCTGTCTGATTTGAATTATCAGGGAACTTCTAATCCATCCTCCAGCGATTCATCAACCACACAGATGCCTCCACTCAAGACCATTCTTGGGTAAGTATGATAAACTTATTTTTATGCCTTGCTCTGGTTTATTATACTGATCTATGTATTTTATTATTTTCAGCGCCAAAGCCAGACTTAGCAAGAAAGCCAAGCTGGTTATTCCAACTGATGATAATCCAGCTACTGAACCGGAGAGGACCTCAGAGGCTCTTGACCAAAATGCTGACATTACTCTGGATGATCCGGTACCGCAGGGTCAGGATACTTTCATTGATCAGCCAGAAGCTAATCCCACTAGTCATCATGCTGATCCTCCAAGCCCGGCTGCCAATCCACCAAGCCCAGCTACCGGCCCACCAAGCCCAGCTGCCGATCCACCAAGCCAAGACAAGATTGTTGATGGCACGATAGATGATGTAGTAATTACCGGTGTTGGTCACACTTCTCCTGGCAATCCTGTCGCTTTATCAAAGCACAGTGCCAAGGAAGAATTCTCTGCTGTGGTCAAGGGCAAGTGGAAAACAAACTTATCCAGCTGTGCTCACCTCAGTGCTCAGGAACTCCACTCTGGATATCTAAACCGCCTGTATACAAGTCGTGATTACGAGGCCGGTTTAGTTAACTTGATGAAGGAACGCTATGAGGTAATTCCTGTTCAACCGTTTCATAAATTTTTTCTTTTGTTTTATATCAACTCCAGTGTAGCCCCCAAGGACCGGTTTATCTCTTCAAGATGAACCGAGACTTTGATAAGAGACTTCAACTGTGTAGCCCCCAAGGGCCGGTTTATCTCTTCAAGATGAACCGATACTTCATGTTGTAAAGCTTGTCCTGGTTGAATTCCTTCACATCCGGTTTATCTGATCAAGTAAGCATTAGCCCCCAAGTGCCAAGATTAATACTTGTATTGAGCCTTGGGACTTAAAATATCAGTTAAGAAGAAGCAATCCGCATTAGCCCCCAAGTGCCAAGTGTACAACTGGTTATGTGCTTGGGACTTTGAAAAAGTACTACCAATTTATTATCTGTCTTTTGCAGGCTGACTTAACCAACAAGGATTCTCAAATCGCCGACCTTTAGGAAAACATTAAGTCCCAGCAAGCCGAAACCTCCAAAGCCAAAGATGAATTGAAAGGTGCTTTAACATCCATGGAACAATTGGAGGATGGCTTCAAAAATGAGCGGGCATGCTGGGAGACTAAAAAAACCACTTTGCTAAAACGGGCAGAAGATGCTGAAGCGACATTTAAACCAGTGGCGGAAGAGCTAAGTGGCTTAAAGCGGCAAATCAATGCTATGACTTCTACTGTCTTTGGTAAGTACTCTTCTTCATGAGTTTTTCTTAAACATCTTAGGAACTGCCGGCTTAACATCAATCTCTTAAACCATTGTAGGTAGTCGTGTTGCTCATCTTAGCTCAGATATGCGGAAGAAATTGAAGGCTGCCTATACCTTGATAGAGCAGTTGTATACCGGTGCTCAACGGTTCATCCACGCAGCCTCGTACAATAAACCGCCGCCAACATTAATCAAGGACACATTGGCCAAATTATCCATGACACCTGCCCAGCTACAAGAGGTGAAAAGATCTGCTGCAAGGGCTAGCGCTTTATCCGCGCTGACTCCGGCTAAGGCTTGGATAGCTGATCTTGATCCGGAAGACATTGCAAATGGCTATCCTAGCCAAAAAGAAGACGGGTCGGAATTTGACAATGATGCCCTTAAAGCCTTGACAAAAGAGATGCGCCCACTTGCGAGTAGATTGGCCGAAGAGACTGATTTGTCTTTCCACCAGTCCATCTATGATGCAGACAATAGACGGATCGATGCATCGGTTCATGAAGCCCAAAATCTAATCCCACCCATCCGTAAGCACACTTAACCCCCTGATGTTGAACCGTCAGATCTTATAAGCGATGAAGTTGTCTTCCGAGCTTTGTCTGGAATTGACTGGGCAAACATTGACTTCCAGCCAGTGGATGGGAAGGAGGAGGGTGAACCGGCGCAAGAGGATCCATCAACTTCACGTCAACCTGGTGACGAATCTTAATCCAGCAGCTGGCTTTATTTCCACAGATTGCATCCTGTGCAACAAAAAGTTATTCTTTTGGGCATCCAAGAGCCTTGTAATAGGCTAGTTGAAATACTTTGATCTTGCACTGCACGTTTAATCTGTCATGATTATTGCTATGCTGGCTTATGTGACTTCGTAATTTCATGCAATCCTTGTTTCTGCACATAAAAAATTATCCTGGCGGTTTACCGCCAGACGGGTCATAATGCCCAGATAAAGCCCGACTTATAACCAAGGCTGCAAGGATATCAAAATATGAAATAGATCATACCTGTGATATTGAATCATATCATTGGTTTACCAACTTTATTGTAGTAAGGGTGATAACCCAAATCTAGAGTGCTGATAACTCCTCACCATGCTTTGCCGGTTTAAACTGAAGCCATGCCGAGTTATGATAAACACCGGATGATCATCCTGGCGACATATAGTCAATGCCAGACCGGGTTAACAATCACCAATTTATAATTAAATGTGGTCTAACAACTTGTTGCTGAAAGCCAAGCCGGGTTAACAAACACCGGGTTAATTTGATGACTTATAGTCATGCCGGGTCAATAGACGCCGGTTCAACATAAAACCTTATGAAAAGAGAAAAATCTTGACAGACAAAGGCAAATGAAATCTTGTAGTCGAGGCTTTTCAAGGGCTGCCAGGCCCAAATCCGAGGCTTTTCATGGGCTGCCAGGCCGCTGAGTCAAACCATTTTGCAAAGCCTTTTAAGATGGGCCTCCAATTAACCAATCATCGCTTTAACTTTGACAAGTTCAGGGTCTGTGTAAGATTGACTTGTCAAACGTTCGGCGGGTTATACCAGGATTACCTAGAAGGAGTGGCTTACTTGATGAAGGCAGGTTAACCCGGGTTTTTAGGTGAATACACCTGGCTTCCAAGCCTGGCTCGATAGCCTATTACAAGGGTCCTTTCAAACTCTTTGTTGCTTTGCACAAAGAGCCCCCAAGTAACTTTGTGAGCTGTGCTCAATAGTGCCTATGTTTGAGCTGTGCTTAGCAACAAGACTCTCTTTGTCCCCTTGAGTGTGAAGCTCCCAAGCTTTGTTGTGGCGTGATAGCCGAATTAATGGACAAAACTCCGCTTTATCAGCTGAAGCCCCCATGTAACCAAGAAATATTGGAAAAAATGGCAGATGTCATGCGTTTAGCAAGGATGCCGGTTTATTATATGGATCATAATATATACATTGTCAATATATGTAAATAATAGGAGCCTATGGCTCAGGTGTAGTAAGGCCGAAGATGAGCGATGTTCCATGGCCGACGGGTCTCCTCCTTCGATTTGCGTGAGTCTTTATGCTCTCGAACGTCAATGAGGCAGTATGATCCATTGTGCAGATTCTTGCTGACAACAAAGGGCCCTTCCCAAGGTGGGGATAACTTGTGCATATCCGTCTGATCCTGGATGAGCGAGAGCACTAAGTCTCCTTCTTGAAAGGTTCTTGTTTTAACCCGACGGCTGTGATAACGCCGCAGGTCTTGCTGATAAACCGCCGAATGAACCAACACCATGTCCCATTCTTCATCTAACAGGTCCAATGCTTCTTGACGCACTTTCTCGTTGTTTGCTTCAACATAATTGGCAACCCGGGGCGAGTCATGACGAATATCACTTGGGAGTATCGCCTCTGCCCCGTAAACCATGAAGAAAGGTGCATAACTCGTAGATCGATTTGGGGTGGTGTTTATGCTCCATAACACAGAAGGTAATTCCTCCACCCAACAACCAGGCGTCCTCTTCAAAGGAACCATAAGTCGGGGCTTGATACCCTTCAAGATTTCCTGATTAGCTCTCTCAGCTTGACCATTAGACTGGGGGTGGGCCACTAATGACACATCAAGCCGGATGTGCTCTCTTTGATAGAAATCCTCCATCTCACCTTTGGAGAGGTTCGTGCCATTATCTGTGATGATGATGTGGGGAAAACCGAAGCGGAAGATCACCTTCTTTATGAATTGAACCACCGTGGCTGCATCACACTTGCTTACTGGCTCCGCTTCAACCCATTTAGTGAACTTGTCAACCGCCACCAACAGGTGGGTCTTCTTATCTTTGGACCGCTTAAAAGGTCCTACCATGTCAAGCCCCCAAGTGGCAAACGGCCAAGTGATTGGAATCATCCTTAGCTCCTGAGCCGGAACATGAGCTCGGCGTTAGAATTTCTCACAACCGTTGCACCCCCGCACCAAGTCCTCAGCATCAGCATGAGCCGTCAGCCAATAGAAGCCATGACGAAAAGCTTTAGCAACCAAGGATTTTGAACCGGCGTGGTGACCACAGTCTCCTTCGTGGATCTCATGCAGAATCTCACGGCCTTCTTCAGGGGAAACACAGTGCTGGAACACACCCAAGACACTGCAGTGGTGTAACTCGCCATTGTGAATAACCATGGACTTGGACCGCCGGATTATCTGTCTTCCCAAACTTCATCTTCTGGTAACTCACCCCGGTTCATATATGCCAAATATGGAACCATACAATCCGAAATAATATGCAGAGCAGCCACCAATTGAGACTCTGGATCAGGAACAACCAGGTCCTCCTATGTTGGCAGCTTAACTGACGGGTTATGTAGAATATCCATAAAGGTATTGGGCAGCACCGGTTTATGCTGAGACCCCAACCGGCTTAAAGCATCCGCTACTTCATTTTTGCACCGATCAATGTGCTCAACCTGATAACCCTTGAAGTGACCAGCAACAATATCTACCTCTCGTCGGTAAGCCGCCATGAGGGGATCCTTAGAATCCCAAGTACCCGAAACTTGCCGAGCCACCAGATCAGAGTCTCCAAAGCATCGTACCCGGCTTAAGTTCATTTCCTTAGCCACTCTAAGACCATGGAGCAAGGTCTCGTACTCAGCTGCATTGTTAGTACAAGGAAATATTAAGCGGAGAACATAACAAATTTTATCACCTCGAGGGGAAGTAAGAACAACTCCAGCCCCCAAGCCCTCCAATTGCCTAGACCCATCGAAGTGGATTGTCCAGTATGTGTTATCCCGTTTGTCTTCCGGCGCCTGCAACTCTATCCAGTCATTGATGAAGTCCACAAGGTCCTGGGACTTGATAGCTTTCCGAGGCATATATTTCAACCCGTGCGGTCCAAGCTCAATAGCCCACTTAGCAATCCGGCCAGTTGCCTCTCTGTTCTGGATTATATCTCCCAAAGGAGCAGAACTTACCACTGTGATGGGATGGCCCTGAAAGTATTGCTTAAGCTTCCGACTGGCCACGAAAACTCCATAGACAAGCTTCTGCCAATGCGGATATCTTTGCTTTGACTCGATGAGCACTTCACTGATATAATAAACCGGCCTTTGAACCGGATATTCCTTCCCAGCTTCCTTGCGTTCAACCACAATAGCCACACTGACGGCTCGGGCGTTAGCAGCCACATATAGCAACATCGGCTCCTTATCGACCGGAGCAGCAAGAACCGGCGGCTCAGCCAACTGCTTCTTCAAGTCCTCAAACGCCGCATTAGCAGCATCACTCCAGACAAAATTATTTGTCTTCTTCAACATCTGATACAGAGGGATTGCCTTCTCTCCCTAACGGCTGATAAACCGGCTCTGGGCCGCAATATGACCCGCTAGATGTTGAACATCATTGATACACGTCGGTTTAGCCAGAGATGTAATAGCCTTGATCTTTTCCGGATTAGCCTCAATACCCCTGTTAGACACCAGAAAACCTAAGAGCTTGCCTACTGGAACACCGAAAACGCACTTGGCCGGATTGAGCATCATCTTATAAACCTAAAGATTGTCAAATGTCTCCTTCAGGTCATCTATCAGTGTCTCCTTCTTCCTGGACTTTACCACAATATTGTCCACATAAGCATGAACATTACGCCCAATTTAAGTATGAAGACAATTCTACACACATCGCTAATAAGTCGCCTAGGCACTCTTGAGCCCAAAAGGCATAGATACATAACAGAAGGCTCCAAAGGGAGTTATAAAAGCTGTTTTCTTTTGGTCCTTAACTACTCTCTTGATCTGATGATAATCAGAATAAGCATCTAAGAAACTCAAACGCTCACAATCCGCCGTAGCATCAATGATCTGATCAATACGAGGGAGAGCAAAAGGATCGGCCAGACAAGCCTTGTTCAAGTCCGTGTAATCCACGCACATGCGCCAAGTGTCATTCTTCTTAAGCATCAGTACCGGATTAGCCAGCCACTCCGGATGAAAAACCTCATGATAAACCCTGCTGCCAAAAGCCGAGCTACCTCCTCACCAATGGCCTTGCGCCTTTCTTCATTGAAGCGGTGAAGAAATTGCTTTATCGGTTTAAACTTGGGATCAATATTGAGATTGTGATCAGCGAGTTCCCTCGGTACACCTGGCATGTCAGAAGGCTTCCATGCAAAGATGTCCCGGTTCTCACGGATGAACTCGATGAGCGCGCTTTCCTATTTTGGATCCAGATTAGTACTGATACTAAACTGCTTAGATGAATCGCCAGGGACAAAATCAACCAACTTAGTTTCATCAGCCGGTTTAAACTTCAGGGTCGGGTCATGCTCTATGGTGGGCTTCTTCAGAGGAGTCATATCTGCCGGATCAACATTGTCCTTGTAGAACTTCAACTCTTCTGTTGCACAAACTGATTCAGCATAAGCCGCATCACCCTCTTTGCAGTCCAAAGCGATCTTACAACTCCCATGTACCGTAATGATCACCTTATGACCCGGCATTTTGAGCTGTAGATAAACATAACAGGGCCTTGCCATGAACCTTGCCGAAGCCGGCCGTCCAAACAGGGCATGATATGGGCTCTGGATTTTCACCACTTCAAAAGTTAAGGTTTCTGACCTGGAATCACGGTCATCTCCAAACACAACCTCCAAAGCTATCTTACCAACTGGGTACGCCGATTTACCTGGCACCACCCCGTGAAAAATAGTGTTTGATGGTTTAAGATTCTTACCCGTCAATCCCATGCGACGAAAGGTTTCGTAATACAGAATGTTGATACTGCTCCCTCCATCCATGTGTACCTTGGTGAACTTATAACTCCCAACCTGAGGTGCCACCACCAAAGCCAGATGACCCGGATTATCAACCCGGGGCGGATGATCCTCTCTGCTCCACACAATGGGCTGCTCAAACCAACACAGATAACGAGGCACTACCGGTTCAACGGTGTTAACTGCCCTTTTGTGAAGCTTCTGATCGCGCTTGCACAAACTAGTGGTGAAAACATGATACTGCACACTATTCAACTGCTTCGGATGACTCTGATAACCCGACTGTTGCTGATTCCCCTGACTATTCTGCTGATTATAACCACCCTGGTTGTTCTAATTGCCCTGATTATTTTGGAAACCTGAGCCTGAACCGCCTCCGCCGTAACCCGGACCATGAGATCCTGGTCCTGAACCGCCAGATGGACCTTGATCATACCAGAAAAGATCAGAGTTTTTGAACTCTCGCATAATGAAACAATCCTTCCAGAGGTGTGTGGATAGAATCTCCTTCGTCCCGTGCTTTGGGCAAGGCTGGTTCAACAGGCGCTCCAGATTCATACATCCACCCCGCTGGGGCGGTTTACCCTTATGACGCTGACCATTACTGAGAGAGTCCTGGATTAGGGGGTGTCCGGATGGCCGGACTATGACCTTTGGCCGGACTCCCGGACTATGAAGATACAAGATTGAAGACTCTGTCCTGTGTCCGGATAGGGACTTTCCTTGGCGTGGAAGGCAAGCTTGGTGATACGATATGAAGATCTCCTCCCATTGTAATCGACTCTGTGTAACCCTAGCCCTCTCCAGTGTCTATATAAACCAGAGAGTTTTAGTCCATAGGACGAACAACAATCATACCATAGGCTAGCTTCTAGGGTTTAGCCTCTCTGATCTCGTGGTAGATCAACTCTTGTAATACCCATACCATCAATATTAATCAAGCAGGAGTAGGGTTTTACCTCCACCGAGAGGGCCCGAACCTGGGTAAAAACATTGTGTCCCTTGTCTCCTGTTACCATCCGCCTAGACGCACAGTTCGGGACCCCTACCCGAGATTCACCGGTTTTGACACCAACATTGGTGCTTTCATTGAGAGTTCCTCTGTGTCGTCGCCTTTAGGCTCGATGGCTTCTTCGATCATCAACCATGACGCGGTCCAGGGTGAGACTTTTCTCCCCGGACAGATCTTCGTATTCGGCGGCTTCGCACTGCGGGCCAACTCGCTTGGCCATCTGGAGCAGATCGAAAGCTACGCCCCTAGCCATCAGGTCAGGTTTGGAAGCTTAAACTACACGGCCAACATTCGTGGGGACTTGATCTTCGACGGATTCGAGCCACGACCGAGTGCGCCGCACTGTCTCGATGGGCATGATCTAGCTCTGCCGCCGGACAGCGCCCAGAGTGCCGCTCAGGAGTCCACTCCGACCATTAGTTCGGAGCCGACTGCGCTAACCAGGGATGGACGGTTGGACGTCGCCCCAGGAGCCGCAATCTCTACGGTGATAGAGCCAAATACCAGCCTAGTCCTTTGCAAGGCCCGTGACTCCAAGGTGCCAGACTCCGTTCCGGACTCCGAATCTTCCGCACCCCTTCCGATCGAACCCAATTGGGCCGCGATCATGAAGTTCACCGCCGCGGACGTCTTTCAGCACTCGCCCTTTGGCGATATCCTGAACTCCCTAAAGTCTCTCTCTTTGTCAGAAGAGCCCTGGCCGGACTATGGTCAGCAGGGTTGGGATACGGACGACAAAGAAATTCGAAACCCACCCACCACCCACTTTGTAGCCACTGTCGACGATACAACCGACATCCTCAACTTCGACTCCAAAGAGATCGATGGTATGGACGCCGATGAAGGAGACGACCAAGAACCAACACCTATAGGGCACTGGAAAGCCACCTCATTACACGATGTATACATGGTGGACACACCCAAAAGGGATAACAACGAGGATCAAAAGGGCGCAAACAGGGATCGTTCCCTCGAAAAACAATCAAAGCGGCGACGTAAGCGCCACGCAAAGCCCCACCTCGACAAAGACCCAACCATAGAGCAGGGCGAATCAACGGAAGACGAACACGCCATCGAGCAACAGTCCAAACAGGGCGGACAATCCGAACAACCCATCCCCGGAAAAGATAACAGTCCGGACGATCTCACGCCAGACAAATTGCTGGAACATCAGAACCTCCACGAAAGGCTCATCACCACCGCATGTAGCCTGAAAAAGCAGAAGCGGAGGCTCAAAACAGCGGAATATGCACTCAGAATCGAGATGGGGCAAAGTACTCAATACCGCACACAATTACGGCAATAGTCGTCACACAAAGAGCTATCCGAAGCGGAAACTACTACCGGAATTTGATGAAGAGGCCATAAAGCCCCCACAGTCAAAAAACAAGGAAGCCACCAGGTCGGATAGACGACCCAACGATAGATCTAAAGCGACAAAGGGCGCCGCACACAATACGGTGCGCGATCCGCCTAAGGATTCGCATCAAACAACCGGCCCAACCGATTCATCTATGGGCCAAGAAAGCAAGCTCAAGCGAGCAATGCAATGCAGAAAATATCCGAACATCGCGGCACACCCACATACAGGGGCACCGCACATCCCCTATGTTTTACCGATGAGGTGCTGGATCATGAATTTCCAGTGGGATTCAAGCCCGTGAACATAGAAGCATACGACAGAACAACAGACCCCGGAGTCTGGATCGAGGATTATATCCTCCACATACACATGGCCAGAGGAGATGACCTCCACGCCATCAAATACTTACCCCTTAAGCTCAAAGGGTCAGCCCGGCACTGGCTTAAAAGCCTTCTCGAAAACACCATGGGAAGTTGGGAAGCGCTCGAGGAGGTTTTCCGGGCAATTTTTCAAGGGACCTATGTCTGACCTCCGGTCGCAGATGATCTGAGTCACATAACTCAGCAACCCGGAGAGTCAGCCCGGAAACTTTGGAACAGATTCCTCACTAAAAAGAATCAGATAGTCGACTGTCCAGACGCTGAGGCCCTAGCAGCTTTTAAGCATAGCGTCCGAGACGAATGGCTCGTCAGACACCTCGGCCAAGAAAAGTCAAGAACAATGGCCGCATTAACAAGTCTCATGACCCGCTTTTGCGCAGGAGAGGATAGTTGGTTGGCAAGAAGCAGCACCAGCGACCCGAGTACATCCGAACCCAGAGATGGAAACGGGAAACCGCGCCGTAACAAAGAGCAGCGCCGAATCAAGGATAACAGCCCAATGAGCACGGCAGTCAACGCCGGATTCAAAAGCTCTTGGCAAAATCAGAAAAAGCCGCCTCCCAAAGATGACAGGGACGAGCTGTCTAACCTCAACAAAATCCTGGACAAAATATGTCAAATCCACAACACCCCCGGGAGACCGGCAAACCATACCCACAGAGATTGTTGGGTTTTCAAGCAGTCCGGCAAACTTAATGCCGAACACAAGGGGCTCGACACACCAAGCAAGGATGACAACGCACCCCACAAGCAGAACATCGGAGAACAAAAGAAGTTCCCACAAGAAGTCAAAACAGTAAATTCACTTCATATGACAAAAGGGCAAAACAGAACGGCGCTTATGAAGACAAGTGCCATACGGCCAGCCCCAGAGGAGCACCGCCACTGGATGTTACAACCAATCACCTTTGATCATCGGGATTACTCCAGAGGAGCCCGGAACGTAGGCTGGACTGCCTTGGTCTTGAATCCGGTTATTGACAGACTACAATTTACATGAGTCCTCATGGACGGCGGCAATGACTTAAACCTGTTATATCAGGACACAATCCACAAACTAGGGGTAAACCCAGCGCTAATCCGCCGTGGCAAAACTTCCTTTCGAGGAGCCACGCCGGGTCCAGATACCCAGAGTATGGGTTCCCTTTCGTTAGAAGTCAAGTTCGGCTCACCCGACAACTTCCGAAGCGAAAAGCTAACCTTCCACCTCGCCCCATTCGTAAGTTGCTATCAAGCGCTACTGGGACGTGAAGCTTTCGCCCGCTTTAACGCAATACCGCATTATGCATCCCTTACACTTAAAATGCCCGGCCCACGAGGCATCATCTCATCATAGGGGAATGACAATTGACCCCCAAAGTACGGGTAAGGGTGCGGCCGCCTGGACAGCCGCACACTAATCTAGCCCTACTATTCCGGACACGGCTAGACGAGTCCGGCGTCCACACACATGGACTTAATAGCCGCACAACCCTGTACAAGGGGCTCCGTGTGTTTATGCCAGGAGACAATGTGGCTCCCTTTTTGCTCCAACTATATTTTGTTTATTCTAATATAGATTTCTCGCACGCTTATTTACTAAAGTTCCTCTTTTTCGCAGACGAACACCGTGCTACGCCCGTCTAGGATACGGCACAACGGAGACACAGGCGCAGACGTGCAGTAGGGACCCATTCCAAGGATTCTTTTCGGATTAAGACCCTGCGTAAACCTTTTTTACTATCTCTTGTTGATAACATCCCCCGGTTTTCGCCATAACCGAGGAGGAGGCTGGCGTTTTGGCATATGGCCATGCCAGAATTTTGCGCGTACCTGGACACCAGGGGCTTTTTTTTATCAAGGGCTCTATTTCGGCCCGTCTTCATAAAGACCGAATACCTTAGGGAGTGTTCGGCGTCGCGAGTTAGGCCTTATATGCATCAGCTCCGAATCATGTCTTTGGTCAAATGTTGGGTTTGCCCGGCTCCTGTGTTTTGCTGCCTTACGTTCCGTTATATCGGCTAACGCAGCACCTGGAGAACTACTGCGATTGTGCCCGGTTCGGCCAGGCGAGCACCTCAGTAGAGAAAGCCGAAAACTGGCTGTCATGATATAGCGAGAGACTGGTCAACCACTCGATGACTTTCGGAATCTCTAGGATTCCTCCGCATTAACGAAGGACCGCCTCCCGGTCAGGCACACACATGCCCCGGATTCAGGAGAGCGCGGTGCCTCCAGGGGGTATTGAGTAGCCCCAATGTCAAACTCCTATGGCTAAGTGAAAGTGATAAAGCATTATAGTCCGGTTGCCTCGTTCGCCGCGCTATCACCTCCTTTGTAGGACCAAGACGTTGGATTAAGTGTGAAAAGGCACATTTTTTGCGAGCACCCCTGCATTATATGCGTGGGGGCTGAAGCCAACGACTGCCATCTTTCAGGTTATATACACATATACATTAACGGCCGCACAGGAGGTGTTATAATTCTTGCAAGCACAAGTATAAAAAGCTTTTATATTCTATCAAAATATTTCTTTTACAATAGACCTGCTATTCGAACAAAACATCCTTCGAGCACTGCGCTTCTATTAAACGAGCGCCCAGAAGAACTTCCTCAAGGTAGTGCTTGGCAGACACCCGGCCTTCGTCCGGATCCTGGGATGAGACAACACTGGCCTGCATATCCGCCCAGTATATCTTGACACGAGCAAGAGTCATTTGTGCACCCTCTATACATGCCGACCTCTTCATTGCATCGACATGCGGCACAGAACCAAGGAACTGCTGCACCAATCCAAAATAACTTTTCGGCTTTGGCTCCCCCGGCCACAAACGACTCGCGACATACTTCATGGCGAGTCCGGATAACCTGTTCAGCTCCACAAAAGCGGCCAAATGGTCGGGAACCGAAAGTGGGCGCTCTGGCTTGTGGAATTGCGACCAAAACAGTTCCTCCAAATTATGGTCGCCTCGACCTCGGAAGTGTTCGGTTGCGTCCGTCGCACTCGCTGCCACGTCCAGATAAGTGTTTTCCGCACTCCACTGCCGGTCTAATGGAGCATACCTAGGATCCCCGATCTTCATCCGCAGCATATAGGGCTTTCCAGCCGTGATATCTCCGGCCTGACGCAGCTCCTCCTTCATAGCTCTCATCGTAGAGCGAGCATCCTTGGCCTCGGCAGTGATCTTCTCAAGGTCCTTCCGCGCTGCCCTTTTTTCTTGTTCGAGAAATTTACAGCGGTCGGCAGCATCCTTCAATTTTACATCCATCTCGGCTATTGCCTTCTTACTCTGACAGTGAGCAGCCTGTTCGGCTTTCAGCTCTTCAGCCGCCTTAACGGCAGCCGCATCACTTTTTCCTGCTTGCTCCTTGGCTCGGGCAAGTTCCGCCCGAAGGTTCTCCATGGAAGCAGCACTATCTGCAATAAGCATATATATTGTAAGAAACTAGCACTGAACTCCTCTTATCAGATATCTGTGGAGCATACCTTGTGCCTCGTCTAGACGCTTATTAACAAGCGCGATGTCGGCATCTGCCACGTCCAGTTGCCGCTTTTAACTCGGCAGATTCATCAGTCCGGCTAGCCACCGAACGCCTCGCCACCTTCATAAAAAGGTAACATTTTATACCTGGGGTTCTGATCCTCTGTGCACCATCACTCTTGACGACACACAGAGTCTTAGGGGCTACTATTTATACAGGGCACATTCTATGCGGCTCTACCAATAGGTACACCTTTTCATGTACCTCAAAGCCTGTCAGTAAACTCCTGGCGGCCTCGTACAATTCGCTTTCCGCGGATGCAATCCTTCCTATCACCATGTTCATCAACATACGGTGTTCTTCTGAGACGGATGCACGCCCGAGCAGATCCTTCAGCCTCTCCGACCGCGCACCAGAGGGCACCGGACTAGCTCGACGACCTTTTTCAGGATCCGGACTTGGAGAAACCCGCCGGGACGACACCTCGGGGTCGCCTGCCTCGTGAGTCGGTGCATCTTGGGGAGGCGTTTCGCTCTCTATCATCTCCGGACGGAGATCCCCTGAAGACGAGCTCTGCTGAGAAGGGTTGAGATCCGAACTGCAAGGTAATATTTCGGTTATCTTCCTCAGAAATAAAACAGGGATGCCACTAATTTTTGAGCCCCTCTCTTTAATTACGGCTCGGAGGAAAGCTGATCCCTTTGAGGGTGCAATGCGGCCGGGACAGTCTCCGGCGCCGGATCCTCTGACAAAGATTTCTTCCCCCATTTCGAGATCATCTCCTCCGGGTCTTCAGAGGCACTCCTTTTCTTTCCCAGGTTGGGGGAATTATCGATTCCTCCCTTCTTGACAGTCTCCTTCGTGGAGGCGGTAGCTCCTTGGTTCCCTTCTTCACCCTCTGTCGAAAGCATAATCTGCAGCATCCTGGTTAACACGGGATCCAGCGCGGTCTCGGGCAGGGGGGCTGGACACCTGATAAGCTTTGCCTTCTCTATCCACTCCTGTTCAAAGGATAGCTCTGTTAAAGGGCCACTTTATGATGAAAATACGGATGGTGTGTCCAAATATGGGGCTGCTTACCTTAACATCTTGGCGATTGCAGCTCAGACCTGCGTCCTCAGATAAGTCCGGACACCTCGCTTGTGGTCCGAAGAACAGTTTGTACATCTCCATGGGTGTTGCGCCCATAAAATGTTGGAGGACTCGCGGTCCCTCCGGATTAAATTCCCACAGGCGGAGAGGGCGACGTTTGCAGGGCAGCGTGCGGCGAATCAACATAACTTGCGCCACTACGGTCAGGTTAATATCTCTTTCTAGGAGATCTCGAATGCGGTCCTGCAGTAGGGGCACGTCTTTGGACGGCCCCCAGATAAGCCCTTCATTGACCCATGACGCTCGCCGTGGTGGGGGACCCGAGCGAAAAGCAGGAGGCGCCACCCATGTGGTGCCCCTAGGGGCTGTGATATAAAACCAGTCCCGTTGCCATAAGCCGAACTCTTCTTGGAAAGTGCCCTCGGGCCATGGAGCGCCGGCTATCTTGCTTATGATAGCTCCTCCGCACTCGGCATGCTGCCCCTCGATCATCTTCGGCTCTACTTTGAAGGTTTTAAGCCACAATAGAAGTGAGGGGTGATATGGAGGAAGGCTTCACACACTACGATAAACGATGAAATTTGGAGGATGGACTCCGGAGCTAGGTCGTGAAGTTCCAGCCCGTAATAGAACATCAGCCCCCTCACAAAGGGATCAATCGGGAAACCTAACCCCGAAGGAAGTGAGATGTGAACACCACGCTCTCACCGGGCTGAGGAGAAGGAATGGCTTGCCCTTGAGCAGGCAGCCTATGCGAGATTTCGCTGGTTAGATACCTGGCATCTCTCAGCTTTCGCATGTCTTCTTCCGTAATGAAGGAAGGCACCCACCGGCCTTGAAGGTTGGAGCCGGACATCGTCGGAGGTCCTAAGCGCCTAAAGCTAGAAGCCTTGAGTGTTGGAACTCGAGGCAAGGGGCGGATTCGATTGGATTGAAAGAAGAGGGAATCGAGCCTTGGTCTCTTTATAAAGGAGTTGAATTCCAAGAGCCCTCCCCGTAACCGTTTGGGACTCGCTTTCAATTAGAGAGTCATACCAAGAGGCGCGGTTGGGTTACCCATGCCCGTATTGATGAGAATCCCGGGATAAGGGGACACGATCTCTGCTTCGACAAGACGTGCCAAGGAAACTGCCTCGCTAAACGCACTAGGGTGGAACGATAAAATAAATAAAGGCTTGGCCGTGGCATGATGTCATGCCGCAGAACACGTCAGCAGATTAGATTTGTGTAAATATTATTCTCTCTACGGTGGCATGTGGAACTTATTTTTGCAGAGCCGGACACTATCCTTGTGTTCAAACATCTTATATGAAGTATTCGGAGGAGGAACCCGCCTTGCAATGCCGAAGACAATTTGCGTGCCGGACTCGTCGTCATTGAAGCCAGGTTCAGGGGCTACTGAGGGAGTCCTGGATTAGGGGGTGTCTGGATGGCCGGACTATGACCTTTGGCCGGACTCCCGGACTATGAAGATACAAGATTGAAGACTCCGCCCCGTGTCCGGATAGGGACTTTCCTTGGCGTGGAAGACAAGCTTGGCGATACGATATGAAGATCTCCTCCCATTGTAACCAACTCTGTGTAACCCTAGCCCTCTCCGGTGTCTATATAAACCGAAGAGTTTTAGTCCGTAGGACGAACAACAATCATACCATAGGCTAGCTTCTAGGGTTTAGCCTCTCTGATCTCGTGGTAGATCAACTCTTGTAATACCCATAGCATCAATATTAATCAAGCAGGAGTAGGGTTTTACCTCCACCGAGAGGGCCAGAACCTGGGTAAAAACATCGTGTCCCTTGTCTCCTGTTACCATCCGCCTAGACGCACAGTTCGGGACCCCCTACCCGAGATCCGCCGGTTTTGACACCGACAATTACCCTGCACATTGGTGTTAGCCACAAAATCTGAGCTGTCCGCTTTACGCTTACCATTGTTACCGTGGCCCGCCGAATTAGGCTGCTGCCCCTTGGTGTTGTCGCTCTTCTTTCCCTTCCTCGGCTTTTCCTCGTCAGACTCGGGATCCTTGGTACTATCAGAGTCAGCATATTTAACCAGAGCCCCATGAGTGTTCCCATGTCATTGCAGTGACACTTGAGCCATCCCAACTTTAACTTTAAAGGTGTAAATTTGCAATTGCCCTCCAATGTTATAATTGCTGAATCTGCATTGATACGGTCTGATGAATGTAAGATCTCAGAAACCCGGCGCACCCAATGGGTGGTCGATTCGTTCTCTCCTTGAACACAAGTGGCCAGATCCACAATTGACATGGTTGCTTACATGTATCCTTGAAGTTGCTGATAAACTGGCTCTTCAACTCATCCCATGACCTAATAGAATTAGGTGGTAAACTCTTTAGCCAAGTGTGGGCTGTTGCTTCTAACATCATAGTGAAATACTTAGCACACGCCACTCCATCCACATCTAGCATCTCCATTGCCATCTCATAGCTTTCAACCCATGACTCAGGGTGCAAGTCAGCAATGTAATCGGGCACATTCCGAGGGCCCTTGAAGTCCTTGGGCAACCGTACATTGCACAGGGCCGGTGTAAGACACGACACCCCCAAAGTAGTAAAACCGACTCCTGGCTCCATTGTAGTGGTTGCATGAACCGACATAAGCTGACACTCCACGTCGTGCACAGTCAGTCCGGCTCCTCGGCGCGCTCGTCCTTGGTCCACTACATCATGTGCTTCATTCCTTCCCCCTGTCGGGTTAGGCCTCCATGGCGGATTATGGTTCCGTCCACTACTTGACACAGTTGGCTCTTCCACATGCCTGTTGTAACTCCGGCTTGGGCGAGGGGTAGAGTGAATCCTGTCCCGACTGTATGAATATGCATGCTGCTGAACCATTGCTGTCTGGAGTAAATCTCTAGCCCGTCGTGTCTCAACCACCGCGGGGGAATCACCTTCCATTGGAATATCGGCCAATCTTGACGCGCAGCAATCATATTATCCAAAGGGGTAGGAAAGTGACCTAGCAGTGTTGGCACATATTGTGGCGGCTCTTGGTTCTGCTGAGGCGGGTCCATCGTGCGCGGATGATCTGGCACTCCTGTCCTGCGTGCTTCAACCCGGTTCACCATGGGTGGGTTACTGGTGCCCGCTCCTGGCGTATTAAATAGATTCCTTGCTTCATAAACCGATGGCAGACGGGACTGGTGCCTCCTCCTCATCACCTCGTTTGAAGCGTTCTGATCCAACATAAGCCGATAAGACTCCGCGTGAACTCGCTGAGCTTGAGCATTCAAAGTGGCCCGCTCCCCGTCCATCCTGGTCTCCTCAGCAGCCATGTCTTCCTTGGCCTGAGCTATCTGATCCCGCAACTTTCTGACCTCCGCATTATGAACATCCTGTTTATCCGGATCGACCTCAGTAGTCAGCAATGCTACCAAAGCATCCAACAAACCAGACAAACCTTGAGCGGCGGGCGCGCGGGGCCGCCTGCCCCGGCTGCCGATCCGAAAATCATTGCCGCTGTTGTTGAAGATTGAGGCGCGAGCTGTGTGCCCGCCATGAAGATTGCAACCCGGTTTGGCGGTTCGAAGGGGTCTGGAATACTGCCGCCACCGGAACAACCCCCGATTAGGCCATCCTGCACTTGATACAAAGACTCGGTCTCGCCGGTGGATAACTCACCATCGGAATAGACGGCTGTCTCACCATCGGATAACGGTTCAGATTCGGTACCATGGATGCATCCTACGAACGCACGCTTCATGGCGGGCTGAATCCGGGCAGGACACGCACGCTGAGCCGTCTCGATGAGGTCGGTGTAGATGTCCGACTCAGGGCCCGGTTCGCCGATCTTGCCGATGAAGACGTGAATTCCTCCGAAGGGGACCCGTTACCCGTGCTCAATTGAGCCGGCGTCGGGGCCCCATCCCGCGTCGTCGATGTAAAGCTTGCCGCGACGACTCTTCGTCATCTGTCCCACTGCGTATCCCTTGAGCCCTTTGAACTTGCCCTCCAAGAACTTGAAACCATTGTGCGATAGCCCCACGGTGGGCACCAAATGTCGTGGAATTACCACGTCAGATGTCCTAGTGAAAGGACTTAGTCGTGGAGCCATCGCGACTAGGTTAGCATAGAGGGGTTAAACCGGACAAAGGACACAGGGAGTTTATAATGGTTCGGCCCCTTGCAGTGAAGGTAAAAGCCTACTCCAGTTGAGGTGGAATTGATGGGGGCTCAATAACTAGGGAGCGGATACACTTTGCCTAGTTCTCGAGTTGTTGTTTTTTGTCCCTAAACCGCCGCCGGGTCATCCCTTTATATACAGAGGTTGATGCTCGGGCGGTCTACAGAATCCCGAGGCCGTCTCATACAAGTGTCCGGCTCAGTTTCTTCCTATCCCTAACTTACAACACAAGTTACACATCTTAAGGCGGTTTACCTACATAGGCCCTAATCCGCCATTGGGCTCGGGGCCTCTAAGCTTCTGTATTTAAAGCGCCATAGTCTTCGTCTTCATGGGCTTCTATAGAGATGTTTCCTTGTGAGTATAATCCGGCCCCTCCTGGGCGGTTTATACTCAGTAGTTATATCCCCAACAAAACTTCTCCAAGTGTGCAAATTCAGCTTCAAAAGCTAGCTTCCCACTCCCCCTAGCGATTTCCATGCATGCGACCCATATACCGTGCGAGCAGGTGTGAGTTGACGGGACGCATGTGAGCAGTCCACTGCGCAGATAGACCGGGAGGCAGTGCGTGCAGGTGTGTGAATTGACGGAGGCATGCTCGCTGTGCAGTGTCATCAGGAGGCGTGTGAGTAGCTGTGTGAAACGATGGTAGGCATGCCCACAGTCCGATGCGCAGGCTCACAGAGAGGCGAGCCAACGGTTTGACCACTGCCCGCCTCTCTCACACTAGTCCCACTACTCCATATTAATGGTGCGCCCGAGCGGCCGCACCCCCATCCTCGCCACACACACAATCCTCTCTCTCCGCTTGCATCCTCGATGCTGCTCTCAGTCCTCAAAGCCGTCAGGGTATGAGGATGCCGTCGAAGCGCCCCATCAGAGGGAGTGGCGACTCTGGGGTTGCTAAAGCACCGGAGCACGGCGTGGAGATGGAGACAGAGGTTGTCGTCACCTTCAGCAAGGTATCACCGCATCCTGGCATCATAGACGGCGTCGAGCTTCCACAGCCGGAGGCGGAGTTCCACACCGACTCTCGTGACGACTCGGGCGACGACCCAGCGATGACTTTGACGACCACTCCGGCGACGACTCCGACGACGACGGACAACTGGTTAGTCACCTATACCCATTTATGTGTCAAATAGAATCTAGGGTTCCTCTGGTTACTCCTGCTTAAAAATCAAACCATAATCTCTGGATATGTATAAAAAAATAGCCATAAATTCCTAATCCTACTTCACGGCATGTAAACATTGATTTGATGCCAAATTTTGGCAACTGCCAAATGTTCGCTATAGATTAGTTTGTAAACATTAATTTGACACCACATTTTTTTACTATTTGTATAGGTGTTGTCTGACAATGTGGACAACGAGGATGAAGATGGCCAGAGGAGGTACAAGACGCAGATCTTGAGGGAGCTTTATGCGGAAATGCGTAACAGATGTATTAGGACCTGGGACGGCGGCTATCAATGCCCATTTTGCAACCAAAAACTTCATGACGTATATGAAAGTGTTCTGGCGCACGCAAGAGGATGAGCCGTTGGCTCCTTCAAGCAGAAGTATTCTCGCAGGGTGGCGCACGCCACGTACGCTGAGTACCTGGAGAAGCTTCGGGATCATGCCGGCATGAGATGAGATGTGGGATTGAACTATTTATGCTTGAGTATGCTTAATGACGGTTGAACTATGCTTGTGTACGCTTATTATCTATGTCTGAGTATGTTTAATCTATGTTTACTCATGTCTAACTACGGGATATGGATGCAATCAGTTCGTTTGCTGGAATCTACCTCTATCCTGGTTTATTGGTCCCCTTTGTAATTTGTGTTAAATTTTGGAACCGTGTGCAATGACTTTTATTTAATCAGTTCGTTTGATGGAATCTACCTCTGTCCTGGTTTATTGGCCCCCTTTGTAATTTGTGTTAATTTTTCGAACTGTGTGCAATGACTTTTATTTTGCCTGTTGCTTCAATCAATCACGGTTGGCTTTAGCAAACCGTTGCCTTCAAAATTCTTTGTGGGACCGAAAACCCTCACCACCCAAATCAAAAAATAAAAAAGAAAACCCTCACCATCCCCACGTCACAAAAACCCTCACCCCGCCCGCCACCCCCTTCGGTTCCCATTCATACCCGCACAAGCTCCTCCGCGTCTATGCATGGCACCGCCTATCGTGGCGGCAACCATTTAGCTTGACGCATGTCATCGCCGCCAGGCTGCCGGCAAACCCCACCGCATTTCTCCACTTCCGATTGCCGCCGCCTATCGCCATCGACTTTCTCGACACTGCTCGTGGTCGACTGATGTTTGCTTGAACTACGTCGGTATTTCCCCAAAGAGGAAGGGATGATGTAGCACAGCAACAATAGGTATTTCCCTTAGTGATGAGACCAAGGTTATCGAACCAGTAGGAGAACCACGCAACACAACGTAAACAACTCCTGCACACAAATAACAAATACTCGCAACCCGACGTGTTAAATGGGTTGTCAATCCCTATCGGGTAACAGTGCCAGAAATTGGCACGGAGATGGGAGAAAGTTGTAATAGATTGGATAAATAGATCGCAAATAAAATAAAGTGCAACAAAGTATTTTTGTATTTTTGTTTTAATAGATCTAAAAATAAAAGCTAATAAAATAGATCGCGAAGGCAAATATATTAAAGAAGAGACCTGGGGGCGTAGGTTGCACTAGTGGCTTCTCTTGAGAAAAATAGCAAACGGTGGGAAAACAATTACTGTTGGGAAATTGATAGAACTTCAAATAATCATGAAAATATCCAAACAATGACTATTATATAGGCATCACGTCCAAGATTAGTAGACAGGCTCCTGCCTGCATCTACTACTATTACTCCACACATCGACCGCTATCCAGCATGCATCTAGTGTATTAAGTTCATGGAAAAACAGAGTAACACAATAAGAACGATGACATGATGTAGACAAAATCTATTTTTTTAAATAGACCCCATCTTATTATCCTTAATAGCAACGATACATATGTGTCGTTTCCCCTTCTGTCATTGGGATCAAGCACTGTAAGATCGAACCCATCACAAAGCACCTCTTCCCATTGCAAGATAAATAGATCAAGTTGGCCAAACAAAACCCAAATATTGGAGAAGAAATGCGAGGCTATAAGAAATCATGCATATACGAGATCAAAGAACACTCAAATAACTTTCATGGATAAAAACATAGATCTGATCATAAACTCAAAGTTCATCGGATCCCAACAAACACACCACAAAAAGACTTACATCATATGGACCTCCAAGAGACCATTGTATTGAGAATCAAGAAAGAGAGAGAGAGAGAGAGAGAGAGAGAGAGAGAGAGGAAGCCATCTAGCTACTAACTACGGACCCATAGGTCTACAAAGAACTACTCATGCATCATCGGAGAGGCGCCAACGAACATGATAAACCCCTCCATGATGGTGTCTAGATTGGATCTGGTGTTTCTAGAACTTGCGACGGCTGGAATTGATTTTCGTCGACTCCCCTAGGGTTTCTAGAATATTGGTATTTATAGAGCAAAGAGGCGGTGCGTGAGGCCACCGAGGTGGGCATAACCCACCTGGGCGTGCCTGTGCCCCCAGGCGCACCCTGGTGGGTTGTGCCCCCCTCAGGGCACCCCTCTAGTACTTCTTCGGCCCATCTTATGTCTTCTGGTCCAGAAAAAATCCACAAAAAGTTTCGCTGTGTTTGGACTCCGTTTGGTATTGATTTCCTGCGATGTAAAAAACAAGCAAAAAAGAGCAACTGGCACTAGGCACTATGTCAATAGGTTATTACCAAAAAATAATATAAAATGCTTATAAAATGATTGTAAAACATCCAAGAATGATAATATAACAGCATGGAACAATCAAAAATTATAAATACGTTGGAGACATATCAGCATCCCCAAGCTTAATTCCTACTCGTCCTCGAGTAGGAAAATGATAAAAACAGAATTTTTGATGTGGAATGCTGCCTAACATGTTCATCACATATTCTTTTCTTTGTAGCATGGACATTTGGGCTTTTATATGGTTCAAAGCAATAGTCTAGTTTTGACATGAAGACTTTAATACTCAAGCATATCAACAAGCAACCATGTCATTCAAAATATCGACGCTAAAGCAAGTTATCACTAGCCAATTATGCTCAATCATTGATCCATTCATGAAATACACTCGAATACTAGCTATACCCAATGCTCAAGTACGATCATAGTGCCCCTTAGTTGGTGCTTTATAAGAGAAGATGGAGACTCAAGTAAAAATAAAAATTGCATAAAGTAAAAGAAAGGCCCTTCGCGGAGGTGCCCGAGCTCAAAGCGAAAATTGAGAGATAAAAACATTTTGGGAGGCATACTTTTCCCACCAACGCAAATGACTTAGACCTCCCAACACTTTCCATGCTAGATACATCATAGGCGGTTCCCAAACAAAAAATAAAGTTTATTCGTTTTCCACCATACTTTCACTTTCCATGGCTAACCGTATCCATGGATTCCCTCCATACCAACACTTTCCAAGGAATTTATTATTTGACAATGTAAAGTAAATTCATTGTTCATTTCGGGACTGGGAATCCCTAATAGTGCAATGACAAGTGAATAAACACTCATCGTGAGAATAACCCATCTAGCATGGAAAATATCGGCCACCCCTCACCACTTCGCGAGCGGTACGAGCACACAAAAGAGAAATTTATTTTGAAAATTAGAGATGGCACATACAAATTTGCTTAGAACGACACGGAAATACCGCATATAGGTAGGTATAGTGGACTCATATGCCAAAACTGGTTTAAAGGGTTTTGGATGCACAAGTAGTGATCATACTTAGTGCAAATGAAGGCTAGCAAAAAGATTGATAAGCGTCCAACCAAGAAACAAAAAATCTCGTACGCGAGCATTAAGCATAGGTAACACCGAATAATGCACCACAAGTAGGATATAATTCCATTGCATAACTATTGACTTTGGTGCTTGCATAGGGAATCACAAACCTTAACACCAATATTCGTACTAAAGCATAATTACTCATCAACATGACTCACATATCATATCGTCATATCTCAAAACCATTACAAAGAACCAAGTTTATTTTCTACAATGATCTTCATGAAAGTTTTTATTCTATCTTCCTTGGATATCGATCACTTTGGGACTAATTTCATATGTTTCTTTTAATAATCTCAAACAAATATAAGTGAAGAACATGAGCATAATATTTTTTTCTCTCAAAATAATTGAAGTGAAGCAAGAGAGAATTTATTTTAAAAAAAGTTACTAACTCCCAAATAAATCTAAGTGAAGCATGAGAGCATTTCTTCAAAAATAACAAAGCACACCGTGCTCAAGAAGATATAAGTGAAGCACTAGAGCAATTACGTAGCTCTAAAAATTTAAGTGAAGCATAGGAGCAAGCATAGCATAATTTTTGGCTCTCTCAAAAAGGTGTGTCCATCAAGGATTCAAGACTTAAAATAGAAAGAAAAACAAGCAAAGACTCATATCATACAAGAT
Source organism: Triticum aestivum (assembly GCF_018294505.1). NCBI lineage: Eukaryota > Viridiplantae > Streptophyta > Magnoliopsida > Poales > Poaceae > Triticum > Triticum aestivum. Next base: position 181,506,284 of record NC_057798.1, on the reverse strand, counting down.
GCTCCAAGCAAAACTCATAATATGTGACGAATAAAAATATAGCTCCAAGTAAAATACCGATGGTCGTTAGAAGAAAGAGGGGATGCCACTCGGGGGCATCCCCAAGTTTAGTTGCTTGCTACTTCTTGAATATTATCTTGGGGTGCCTCGGGCATCCCCAAGCTTAGCCTTTTGCTAATCCTTATTCCTCCATCCATCATAATATCACCCAAAACTTGAAAACTTCAATCACACAAAACTCAACAAAACCTTCATGAGATCCATTAGTATAAGAAAGCAAACCACTACTGTAAGTACTGTAGAATACTCATTCATATTTGTTTTTGCATTATATCTACTGTATTCCAACTTTTATATGGCAAAAAATCTTCAAAGAAAACCATAGAATCATCAAAACAAGCACACAATGCAAAGAAAACAGAATCTGTCAAAAATAAAACAGTCTGTAGCAATCTGGGAACTTCGAATACTTTTGTAACTCCAAAAATTCTGAAAAATTAGGACAGCGTGAGAAATTTGTTTATTAATCTTCTGCAAAAAGAATCAACTCAAAATCACTCTTCTATTAAAAATGGTAATTATTTTCGTGAGCGCAAAAGTTTCTGCTATTCAGCAAGATCAAATCAACTCTCACCCAAATCATCCCAAAGGCCTTGCTTGGCACAAACACTAATTTAAACCATAAAAACACATCTTATTAGAGGCACAATTGGTTATTTTATTGAAAACAACAAGAAAAGCAAAAAGCAAAAAAATACAAGTTGGGTTGCCTCCCAATGAGCGTTATCATTTTACGCCCCTATCAAGTCATAACATGAAGGATCTAAGTGTTGTCATCTTTGGTCTCCAACTCTTCAATCAAACGCTTAGAATTTTTCAAAGATTTAACATATAAATTCTCAACGACAATACTTCTAGGCACGAGATTGAAAAATTCATTCTTGCAAATAGGGTCTCTTATCACTTGAATAAAATTGGGATGGATGCTAATCATCTTAAGATCTCCTTTATCATTACTAGAAGTTGGACCCTTGTTTTTAGTAACTTGAGTAGTCTTGCCAATTTTTATGGGAGTTTTGGCTGAAGCAAAAGCCGTACTTAAATTATTAAAGATCTCTTCCAGTTTATCAATTCTAGACATGCTTTCTTCAATTATTTCGTGAATTATAGTCCCCTTTTCCTTTAACAACTTAAAAACTTCTCCCACTTTTGATCCAATTTTAGCAGCAAAATTGTATCTTTCTATCCAAGTTTTCAATATGTTCTTCGATAAGGATTTTCTTTTCAATAACATATAATATTTCCAAGAGTCAAAATTGTTTCATTGATCATAAGCTGTGGTGAACCAACTAAATTTCCCATAGCGCTAAAAGCATCAAGAGAGGGACACATCAAAAAAATTCCGCCGGTAATCGTATCAAGGACGAATCTATACCAAGTGGTGATGCCCACATAAAAACAGTGAAGGGGAACAACGATAGATTGCTTACGGATAGATCTATTATGAGCATTGCAAATCCTATACTAAGCATCTTTTAAATTCTCTCCTTGTCTTTGTTTGAAGTATAAAACTTCAAAATCTGGTAACAAAGGAGGAATAGTCAAACCAGCCATTGTGACGAGAAATCAAGAACGCGAATAGATCTAACAAGAAAACGACGAACGAAAAACAGGGTGAATAAAACGGTAATTTTTTGTGAAGTGAGGGAGAGGAAAACGAGAGGCAAATGGTAGATAATGTTAATTGCAAGGATATGAGATTTGTGATTAGGAAGCTGGTTGATGTTGATGATATCTCCCCGGCAACGGCGCCACAAATTCCTTTTGATGTTTGCTTGAACTACGTCGGTATTTCCCCAAAGAGGAAGGGATGATGCAACACAGGAACGGTAGGTATTTACCTCAGTGATGAGACCAAGGTTATCGAATCAGTAGGAGAACCATGCAACACAATGTAAACAGCTCCTGCACACAAATAACAAATACTCGCAACCCGACGTGTTAAAGGAGTTGTCAATCCCTTTCGGGTAACGGCGCCAGAAATTGGCATGGAGACGGGAGAAAGTTGTAATAGATTGGATAAATAGGTCACAAATAAAATAAAGTGCAGCAAAGTATTTTTGTATTTTTGGTTTAATAGATCTGAAAATAAAAGAAAATAAAATAGATCGTGAAGGCAAATATATTAAAGAAGAGACCCGGGGCCGTAGGTTTCACTAGTGGCTTCTCTCAAGAAAAATAGCAAACAGTGGGAAAACAATTACTATTGGGCAATTGATAGAACTTCAAATAATCATGACGATATCCAGGCAGTGATCATTATATAGGCATCACGTCCAAGATTAGTAGACCGACTCCTGCCTGCATCTACTACTATTACTCCACACATCGACCGCTATCCAGCATGCATCTAGTGTATTAAGTTCATGGAAAAATGGAGTAAGTCAATAAGAACAATGACATGATGTAGACAAGATCTATTTATGTAGAAATAGACCCCATCTTGTTATCCTTAATAGCAACGATACATATGTGTCATTTCCCCTTCTATCACTGGGATCAAGCACCGTAAGATCGAACCCATCACAAAGCACCTCTCCCCATTGCAAGATAAATATATCAAGTTGGCCAAACAAAACCCAAATATCAGAGAAGAAATACAAGGCTATAAGCAATCATGCATATAAGAGATCAAAGAAGACTCAAATAACTTTCATGGATAAAAACATAGATCTGATCATAAACTCAAAGTTCATCGGATCCCAACAAATGCGTCGCAAAAAGACTTACATCATATGGATCTCCAAGAGACCATTGTATTGAGAATCAAGAGAAAGAGAGAGAGAGAGAGAGGAATCCATCTAGCTATTAACTACGGACCCGTAGGTCTACAAAGAACTACTCACGCATCACCGGAGAGGCATCAATGGACATGATGAACCCCTCCATGATGGTGTCTAGATTGGATCTGGTGGGTTGTGCCCACCTTGGGGCACCCCTCTGGTACTTCTTCGGCCCATCATGTGTCTTCTGGTCCAGAAAAAATCCACAAAAAGTTTCGTTGTGTTTGGACTCCATTTGGTATTGATTTCCTGCGATGTAAAAAACAAGCAGAAAACAACAACTGGCACTGGGCACTATGTCAATAGGTTAGTACCAAAAAATGATATAAAATGCTTATAAAATGATTGTAAAACATCCAAGAATGATAATATAACAACATGAAACAATCAAAAATTATAGATACGTTGGAGACATATCATCGACCCAGCTCCGCTCGGTTAGGGAATCTGCCATACTGAGGGTTCTTTCTCATGGACAACAAGGTAACTAATTGAATGAGATATTATCTCTTCTCTTATCCCAGTTCATCTGCCTCCTTTAATCACCCGTTCGAAAATCGCCGTGAATTCATTTTTATTTGAGCTGATTTGAGGGTTTTCTTTCATTCATAGAGTGTATAGTGCACAAACACATCAGGACTTTGTGGCCTCCGCCAGACATTCATGGAGTTCCATCTCACCATACCAGATGACTTGAGGATGTGCGCGGTATGTTCAATCTCACCCTAAATCAGTTGGCATGGCCCACTTTCCTGAACATATACTAAATATTGCTACATTTGGATAAAAGGTGCCACATGCACCATATACGTCAAAGGGGATTTCCCCCCTCTTCTTTCTATATTAGGCAAATTAATGATGTATTGTTCTTTCAGTTACTCTCATATTTCCATGACATCATATTTACCCTATTTGTTTAATTATAGATATGTGTGCCTCAATTTTAACTATTGTACAGTTCTTTAAAGTTGGGCCCATATTTGCATGTTACCATATTTTCTTTAACAATCCTACCATTTTTCTGCAGCGCGTCCCTTGCTATGTAACAGAATCTGTAGTGCACAGTCTCCCCTTTACATAAATCAAGACTGCAGGGATGTCATACTGAACACAAACCATGTATTTATAATCATTGCTGCTGTAAGACTTGACGAACATGGTGACTCCTATTTTGGCACTGGCCTTTGGAAAGAAATTTCTAAGTTTTATGTACTGAAAGCTGGCACTAAAATTGCACTGCACATAAAAGAGCCTGGTCATGAGATATATGCTAGCTTCCCCGATGATATCATCCGTCCAGACTTTGTTTGAAGTAAGTTTTCTTTTCAAGTATCTGCATGTTGACTTACCCAACAATATCAAATGAATTTTATAGTATTTAAGCAACCAATTGTTATTCCATTTTCTTACTATATTCCTACCTAATAACTTCTAGTTACCAATACACTTTTCTATTGCCCTGTTTTAACTAAATATTCCATGTACTCCCACTTCTATCAGAAAGCGTCGCTGACAAGGAGATTCCGAAGGTGGAAAATGGGGCTGCCAACAAGCGGAGGCGGGGCGAGCAAGAACCGCAAGTGGCTCCAGCAGGCCTAGACTTCATCAGCAGCCTCCCCGATGATAAGTTGACAGTCATCATCTCCCTCCTCCCAATCAAATATGGGGCACGGACAACCGTCCTTTCCTGGCGGTGGCGCCCCCTATGGAACTCCACTCCTCTGGACCTCATCGACACCCGCGAGCTCTGCCATGGCTATCGCAAAAGCTTGGATGCATTCTCCAAGATCCTCGGTAGTCACCTTGTCCCAACTAGAGGCCTTAGAATGGGCAAGTCCCATTCCAACGGCAAGGACCGAGCCAAGCTTGACGACTGGTTCCGATCCCCCGCCCTAGATCAGCTCGAGGAGCTCACTTTTGATGATGGGCATATGCGCTCGCTTCCAACGTTCGTGCTCCGCCTCGCACCGACGTTGCACGTCGCCAAGTTCAGGAACTGCCATCCCCCCTTAATGATGCGCTCGCTCTTATTCTACCATGACTGAAGCACCTCGAGCTCGTCGCCATCTGCCTCCGAAACGGTAACATGGAGCGCCTGCTCCGTGGCTGTACTGCACTCGAGTACCTTCGTCTTCAGGCGATCAATGGGTTGAGTATCTTCCACATCACCTCCTTGACTCTCCGGACTATTTATGTGTGTTGCTGGTGCAGTGAGAAGACATCACAAGATGTGTACCACGGTATGGTCATTGAGGACACACCTGCACTTGAGAGATTACTTATAGTTAATCAAGAAGGTCCAACAAGAATCAATGTCATTTCTGCGCCGAAATTGACAGTGGTGGGCTACTCATCTGACAAATGCTCCGAACTTGTTATTGGATCCACACCCGTTCAGGTACAACATCCGCCTTCTACCTCTCCTTCTACAAATTAACATTATTTCTAATTTTGAAGATGTATGTTCGTCTGTCATCCAGAAAATGATTCCGACAAGCTTGACCCCAAAACTGCGCACAGTGAAGGTCTTGGCACTAGAATCTATCGGCCCCAACCTGGAGCAAGTTATCAGTTTCCTTATATGCTTTCCGTGCCAGGAGAAGCTATATATCGAGGTGATGTTCCTTTCTTGTTAAATGTTAACCATAAGGGAGTTCAATTTGTGACACCCTTTTCCAAGTTTACAATGACAATGTACTATGATTTCTGAAGGATTCTTTTGGAGGATTTCAGTACGTACATGCCCCCCCCATATTGGTTGCTTGATCCACATGGTTACAATCCATAAGCATTTCTCCTTTGGATTCATCTGTACTAGTTTTCTTAGGTAACTTCTCATCCACTCCAACCTCTTGTGAAGAAGGCTACATTTTTCTAGATTGTGATCAAATGCCCATGTTAATCATGTCAGATCGAAGATGGCATGTTAGTGCATTTTACAAATCCTGCAAACCAAATAGGCCTGTAGTAGTGTTCAAAACTGCATGTAGGAACTAACATGTTTTCTTATTTTATAGATAAGATTAGGCCAAGTGGTGGATAATGTGATACAATATAACAATCATGTCGAATGCATAGATCTGCATCTCTCAGAAATTACTTTGAACTCCTACCGAGGGACCTTACCGGAGATTATATTTGCTAGGTTCTTTGTTGTCAGAGTAAGGGTGCTGAAGGTGATGAGGTTTGCCCTATATTTTTTTCGCAAAAATGAATGGTTTGTTGATCAGCGCCGCCGACTGCAGTAGAATGGAATAGGCTCCGAAAATGCTGAATTCCATTTTGGAACTTCAGATGACAGAGTAATCAGAAGTCATTGTGTCAACCCCATACATGACTTCTCAGTGTCTAACCCCTTTGCAAAAATTATGAGGTTTCGAAACCAGACTTAGAAGTGGTAATATTAGTTTGAACCTCTCTGATATCCATGTTTAGCGGATTAGCGTGAGCTTTTGTAGCCGATGAGCTGAATTTCATTTCTAATATCAGTTTGAACCTTGTAATCTTTGAATTTGAGCCATATAACTCTGGAATTTGAACCTTGTAATATTTCGAGCTTTTTGTGGTATAGTCATTGAAATGGCATCATATGAGACTTGTATATTTCTGATAACCCACAAGTATAGGGGATCGCAACAATTTTCGAGGGTAGAGTATTCAACCCAAATTTATAGATTTGACACAAGGGGAGCCAAAGAATATTTGAAGGTATTAGCAGCTGAGTTGTCAATTCAACCACACCTGGAGATTAATTATCTGCAACAAAGTGATTAGTAGCACAGTAGTATGATAGTTTTGATGATAGCAGCAGTAGCAATGGTAACAGTAACAGCGATAGCAGTGATATTGTAGCAGTAACGACAGCAGTAGCAACAGTAGTAACTAAGCAAGAACAATATAAGATAAATTCATAGGCCTTGGATCGGTGACTCGTTGGATGATATTCATCATGAGACAATTATAACCTAGGGCGATACGGCACTAGCTCCAGTTCATAAATGTAATGTAGGCATGTATTCTGTAAATAGTCATACATGCTTATGGAAAGAACTTGCATGATATCTTCTGTCCTACCCTCCGGTGGCAGCGGGGTCCTATTGAAAACTAAGGGATATTAAGGCATCCTTTTAATAGAGAACCAGAACAAAGCATTAGCACACGGTGAATACATGAACTCCTCAAACTACGGTCATCACCGGGAGTGGTCCTGACTATTGTCACTCTGGGGTTGCCGGATCATAACACGTAGTAGGTGACTATAACTTGCAAGATTGGATCTAGAACATGGATATAATGGTGATAACATAAACGATCCAGATCTGAAATCATGGCACCTGGTCCCAAAGTGACAAGCATTAAGCATGGCAAAGTCATAGCAACATCAATCTCAGAACATAGTGGATACTAGGGATCAGTCCCTAACAAAACTAACTCGATTACATGATGAATCTCATTCAACTCCTCACCGACCAACGAGCCTACGAAGGAATTACTCACTCCCGGTGGGGAGCATCATGGAATTGGCGATGGAGATGTGTTGGTGATGACGAAGATCAAAGATCCCCCTCTCCGGAGCCCCAAACGGACTCCAGATCTGGCCTCCCGATGAAGAACAAGAGACGGCGGCGGCTCCATCTCGTGAAACACGATAATTCTTTTTCCCTAATTTTTTCTGGAAATACATGATTTTATAGCGTCGGTTTCAGGGTCAGCGGGGCCACCAGGTGGGCAGCACCCACCTGGGCGTGCCTGGGAGGGGGGCAGGCGAGCCCTAGTGGGTTGTGCCCACCCAGGTGCCCCCCTCAGTTACCTCTTGGCTCCAGAAATTCTCTTATTTGATATAAAAAATCCTCGCAAAGTTTCGTTCCATTCCAAGAACTTTTATTTCTACACAAAAACAACACCATGGCAGTTCTGCTGATAACAACATCAATCCGGGGTTAGTTTCATTCAAATCGTGCAAATTAGAGTCCAAAACAAGAGGAAAAGTGTTAGGAAAAGTGGATACATTGGATACATATCAGTTGGTAGCACTATTTTGAATTTAATATGCAATGGTCTTAGATTTTATTAAGCATTCTCGAATCTGTTTACCTTGTCGATCTCATAACACACGATCTATATAGCTAACTCGACTGCGATCTTTGACATCCGTGTGCCCCGTGGAGCGCAAAATTAATTATCGCACTCGAGTGTCCATCATCACCCTTCTGTGTAACTTTGACCTCATCACCCACGGGTAAACATATGACCGAAGTCATTCCACACACCTCATATTTATTTAGATTTTTGCCAATAAATGCCCACGATTTGTCCCTCTTCTAGCCGACGCGTGGCCAAACTAGCCGGGCGGGAAGCTTGCGTGGCAAACTGCATGGTAGCGCGGGAACAAGCTCACCGATGATACATTTGGCGCCTCTTCGAGCCCACGCGTGGTCAAACAAAACACATGCGGTGCGGTGTTGTCAAGCATGCACTGGAATCCTCCACTATGAACGTCGTGACAAGATGTGACGATTACAGGCGGGCCGGCCCCCATTTATTACAGTGGCCATTTAACCCTTGTGTCTCTTTAACCTTTCGATCGCGCCCCACCATTGCAAGAAGCACACCCACCACGACAAATTCTTAGAGGGTATCCTGCGTGGCTCCAATGGCACTCTGAACGGCTGCCGACGATGAGAAGCAGTTCACCATGCATGCCGTGGTGGACACCCATGGAAGGTTCACGGAGCTCTCGGTGGTGTACACCAACAACCCAGTCTGGGTGGAGCACTCCATCCACATCATGGAGTTGTTTCTTGCCGAGGAGAAGTACAAGGTAGTCGGGTTCAACCTCGAGTACACCCGCGCTCGTGCCGGGTCTCGTCCCAAGGTCGTCGTCACCCAGATGTGCGTGCGCAACCACGTCTCGTCTACCACTACTGCCTGGCCACAAGGCCTTGCGAGCGTTTTGCCAGGTTTGTTAACAGCCCCCACTACATGTTCACTATGGTGGACATCACCAATGATGTAAAGGTGCTCAAGAATTCGAGCATGGCCTGCTAGAATCTTGTCGACATCCAGGGCAAATACAAGATCTGGGGCAGCAAGGAGCATGAGAAGGACTCACTGGTTCACCTCGCTGAGGCCATCATCGACCCCTACTACAAAGACATGAAGGATTCCTGCAACAAGGACAAGCGTGCCTGGCACTCGGGCCGGACGGAGAAACTCAACAAAGTTCACGTTGTGTACGCGGCCATATAGGCGTACACGAGCTACGACATGTACAGGCGGATCGTTGACATGAGGAAGTGCCTCCTTCCCCAAAACGGCCAGGGATCCAGCCGGAAGTAGAGCAATGGCAAGTGTCACCGCAAAAAGATGATTAGGTCCTCGTTTCTCCTAGTTTAGTATGCATGTAATTGCTTACTTTGGTGTGTGGAAATGTTATGTGTGTAGTCATTTGTGTAATTGAATGCTTAATTTGGTTATGCAATGCTGTCTTTTTAAGTATATATGTTGATGCTCTATAGACAAAGCGTAGATGTTGTGCGGACAGAGCAAATCACATCGCACACTGACTAAATAATGGAACCCGTCGATGATGTTTTCATCAATCACTCACAATTATATACCAGCAATCATTTGTTCACAACACACACGACTTGTTAATAGGAATCGTGTGTATTGTTATCGGTCTTCCCACACGTTTCCGATTATAGACCTCTTTGCCGCGTATCACACATATCTTGTTAAGTTGAACCGTTTCTATTCTCTTGGCTCAACGCAAATAGTTCATCCGAGTGAACTGTATGTCATATATCACACACACCTTCATCTGGCTGCCCTTTTCTGTTGTTCCGCCTCATCACAAACAGTTTATCCGAGTGAACTATATGTTGTATATCGCACACACCTTCATCTTCCTGCCCATTTCTTTTGTTCTACCTCATCGCAAACAGTTAATTGATCTAAACCGTATACCTCACATCACACACGAAACTAAAATATGAACCGTGTTTGATGTATCCTTCATTGCAAACGTTTTGCATCTTTTTTGACGGTTATTTTACATCACCATTTGCGATTAATGCACCGCACACGGTTTCATCAAAGGGTCTCTGATCGTAGTGTCGCATTAGCAGCATCCTGCAGTAGTGATTGTTTCTATTGTCCCGTAGAAGGCCCATTGTTTCTACGGCCCATAGGAGGCCCATGGTCACTACAGTAAATATGTAGCCCATGGTTATTGTGGCCTAGTTTTAAAAAATAGGTTATTGCGGCCACTAGCAAACCGTGGAAAAAGAATTGCACTAACTACAAGCAAACAAATAAACAAGAAAACAAGGAAATAAATAAGCAAGCAACTTACGCTAGGCTATCATGGCTATTACACATATTACATCCACTGGGCATCAAAGTTCACCACCAGTGCAAATATAGGGAACAAAGCAGCATATAACATGCACTGGTTGTCAAAGTTGGCAACCCATGCAAATAAACGCTATAGCAAAACAAGTCCAGAACTGAAACCACTTCAAAAGAGCTCAAGAAACAATATCCTGGGTACCCATAATGCTGGCAAGATGCTTAGCAAGCTTATTAACTTTCTCTTGTTTGGAGCTTAAATCCTCCAGCGCTTGCTGTTGCGCTAGAAAGTATGCATCTGAATTCTGTAGGGACTTCCTCAGTCCTTCGGCTTCCTGTCGCAGAACATCTGATCAATGTCTTTCAACTTGAAGTTGAGACTCAAGAAGTCGAACTGATTCAGGCAGCGAATTCGAAGAGATGGTGGCAATAGTAGTGGCCAGTAACTCAAACACTACATCAAGACAAGACTTTGGGATTGTCTCAATGTCTTCAATATAGTTTTTATCAACATTCTTGGAGACCAACAAGGATGTCTCACTATCTTGAACCTTATCTGCATTACTTCCTTTACCATTGCATAATGGGGTACTCTTCTCCAATATTTTGTCTGCATTCTAAAAGAGAAACAAACAGACACATCACAGGTGTACCATGTTCTATATGATACTCATTTTGGTAAACCAGTTCAGTAGTAAGGTGGATAGGATAAGAACATGAAACAAACATATATCTATGTAGTATGGTCACTGTATGGTCTATATCATTCTAGTTTATGTTTCCAAATCAAGATAGAGACAGTTCAAATCATATCTATTTAAGACAAAGCAGCATAGACAGAATATAAGTGTGGGAAACTACACAACAATAACAACACTTGTAATGTGCATGGCATGAGAACATAACTGTTCATTCAATGGAAACTGAAATCAACATAGAGCAAGTTAAAACAACAAACACGTTAAAGAAAAATGTTTAAAACATACCTGTTGCGCCATTGGAGTTTCAATTGTATCCTCCAAATTTGAAATTAGTTGGTATGAGTAAATACAGTGATGCAAGAGCAAAGGCGTATGAACCATAGCTACGGAACCTGACCTAAGAACAATTCTTCTACTTTAAGTGTTGACTTGGGGTTTGGAGTGGTGGTCCTCGTGCTTTGGGCACTGCAGTTGCCTTACTAACTGCTCGTGTTTGGGTGCTCTGTGGTGGAGACGGTGTTGTGTCAACTAGAACTGGGTTACTATCTGCTGGGGTTGGTGTTAGAAGGGGTGTAGTTGGTTCTCTGTCCAACTGGGTAGGGGTACAATCTGCGTGAGTCTGGGTTATGTGTGGTGGGGTTGGTTCTTGGGCAAGTACAACCGTGGTTCTATCTGCATCTATAGGTAGCACGATCTTTTCTGAAGACCATGTTTTTACTCCCATAGGTACTGCCATCACCCCTCCAATTCAAATGGCTGATAAAGAAGAAAAGTAACTGAATGTACATACATTGTAAGATAGACAAGTGCAATGGATAGTAGGGAAGAAAATAGGGCATGAAATAATTCACATTTATGTTGTCTAACCAAACAGAATAGCATGCCATAATTTCACATATATGATGGCCAATTAAATAGGATAGCATGACACAATTTCACATGTATGATGGCTAACTAAAGAGGATAGAATGACATACTTCAAAATATGATGATGTGATGCCCTCGATTCAATCATACACTAATCATACACGCAAATGTGTACGATCAAGATCAAGGACTCACGGGAAGATATCACAACACAACTCTAGACACAAATTAAAAATAATACAAGCTTTATATTACAAGCTAGGGGCCTCGAGGGCTCGAATACACAAGAGCCAGCGGAAGCAACAATATCTGAGTACATACATAAGTTAGACAAGTTTGCCTTAAGAAGGCTAGCATAAAAGCATCTACGATCGAAAAGGCAAGGCCTCCTACCTGGGAGCCTCCTAACTACTCCTGGTCGTCAGTGGTCTCCACGTAGTAATAGGCACCGGCGGTGGCATCTGGCTCCTGGGCTCCAACATCTCGTTGCATCAACCAGAAAGAAAAAGAAAGGGGGGGGGGAGGGGGAGCAAAGCAACCGTGAGTACTCATCCAAAGTACTCGCAAGCAAGGATCTACACTACATATGCAACATTATCAAAGGAAGGCCATATATGTGGACTGTGCTACAGAAATGCCAGAATAGAGAGAAGGCCTAGTCCTATCGAAGACTAGCATCTTCTGGAAACCACCATCTTGTAGCAACAGGAGGGAGTAGAGTAGCATAAAGTAAAGTAGTAGTAGTGTTATCAACCTCGGCCAGAGATCCTTTCTCGACTCCCTGCGAGAAAGAAATCCCAGAGCCCTACTATCCATTTCTCATCACAATCCAATTCTCATCACAAGTATCCAGTTCTAGTTGTATCGATCGGGATACAACACCAAGTGTCTGTTACCGTAGGACAAGCTATCGATAGATGTTTTCTTCCCTGCAGGGTGCACCAACTTACCCACCACGCTCGATTAACTCCGGCCGGACACACTTTCCTGGGTCTTGCCCGGCCTCGGCCAAACAATACGCCACAACCCGACCTAGGCTTAATAGAGAGGTTAGCACGACGGACTAAACCTATGCCCCAGGGGTCATGTGCCATCTCCCCGGGAACTCCTGCATGTTGCGAACGCGGCCGGTGAGCAGACCTAGCTACCTCCTTCAAAATGGCAGGTGCTTACGCAGTCCAACCCGACGCGCGCCGCTCAGTTGCTGACGTCTAATAAGCTTCGGCTGATGTATACGACGCAGAACGCCCATACTATTCCCACGTGATGGTTAGTGCTATCAGGCTAGTGGCCCCTCGGATCAAATATCCAAACCGTAGTGGATTAGGAACGCACGGTAACAAGTAGAGACTCACGAAAGATGTGACCCCGTTGCCCCGTCTCGAGGACTTGCCACAAGGGCTAGGAATACCTGGCCACGCCTCGTAAGTATCTCGCGGGCACCTCCCAAGTCAACCCGTCTCCACATCACTCGCGGGTACCCCTCGGGGTCGACCTGCCTTTCCATGTAACAATGGTAAAGTCCAAGTATCCGTGTGTCCAAACATCAAGGAGAAAACCCAAGGAATCACCCCTGGTGAATTCCACTCGATGTAATCATCAAGGTGAATGTAAGAGTAATCACCCCAGTGGTTCACACTTGAGGGGTTGCACGACAGAGTCGTATTGGAAGTGGTTAAGGCGGAATCACCCTTGATGACCACGATCGAATAGCTACACTACAGGGTTAACATCAGAAGTGCTGTAGAGGTCTCACCCTCGGCACTCGATAGTAACCCAGCAGTGTCGAGCAACTAAGGAGAAAGTGATGTGCGGTGCCGGGGCCTGGTCTTCGATCCCTTTGATTGGGTCTTCGATGATGAAGCAGGGGCAACAAGGACAAGGTGGGGGTCACTAATGGATCACTAACCAACCTATACTAAGCAGTTTAGGATAAGCAGGTAAGGTACAATGAGCAGGTTACAAAAGCAGGCTATGCATCAGAGTAGGAGCAATCAATAACAGTAGCAAAATCTAATGCAAGCATGAGAGAATGGAATGGGCGATATTGAGATGATCAAAGGGAGGGGGGGCTTGCTTGGTTGCTCTAGCAAGGAGGGGTCGTCGTCGACGTAGTCGATCAATAGGGCAGCATCGGTCTCGGGGTCTACCGGAGAGAAGAGGGGGAAGAAATAGTAAATATAAGCAAACAGATGCAACGCTACGCATGACATGACGATAAGCAGAATTAGGGTCGACCTAACATAGTACTAAACATTGCAGACGAAGGGGATAAACATCCAAGGATGAATTCCCGACGTGTGGCATTTTCTGCACAAATGAAAAGAGAGGGGACGATTCCATGTTCAGCATGCTAGGTGCATGTGACGGATGAACGGACCGTGTATCCAGATTCGTTGGATTTTTCTGAGCAACTTTCATGTAGAAAACATTTTCATCGGAGTTACGGTTTAATTTCTATGAATTTTCAAAGTTTTAAACATTTTCTAGAATTAAATAAAATAACAGAAGGGTTTATTGCGTCAGCATGATGTCATAGTGACATCAGCAGTCAGCAGGGCGGCTGACCAGGTCAAACAAGGCCTGTGGGTCCTGCGGGACTCACATGTCAGCCTCTGTTAGTCTAACAATGTATTAAACTAACTAATCTAGGTTAGTTAGCTACTGGACCCCACGTGTCATAGACTAATTAGCTAAACTAATTAGTTTTAATTATAAAAACATTTTAGTTAGAGGAAAAAGCGGTGAGGCCCACACGTCAGTGGCTGTGGCCTGCCCAGTCAGCAGTGTTGACCGATCAATAGGTGAGTCGGGCCCTTGGGGCCCACGGGCTAGCGACCCAGGGGGTGGCCCCGGCCGGCCAGGTCAGCGGTGGTGCCGGAGCTAGCTCCGGCAACCAAATCCACGACGGAGGGCGCGGCCGTGTGTCGGGATTTGCCGTCCGATGGCCAAAATGGGCGCGGGCGGGTGTGTTCAAACGGGGAGAGCACGCCGCGTCCTGTGGGGGAACTGGTAGGAGCTGGGGCCGCTGGAGTCGTCGGCCACATTGAGCTGGGTGGCGGCCATCGTTCGGGCATGATGGAAACAGGTTCACGCGGCGAGATCGAACAAGGCATAGCACTAGGCGGCATCTACGCAACGCCACGAGCACACACACATCAGCAGAAGAAGCTACGGGGCACGGCAGCGACGAGCTCGCTGGCCATGGCAGTCGACGGAGCCCAGCTTTGCGGGGACGGCGACCGAGCGCGCTAGAACGTGAAGGAGAGGGAATGGAGCAATGCGGAGGCTCACCGAGCGGCTCATGGAGGCCGGCGAATGGATTAGGAGCAGCAGAGCTGGCCAGAGTGGAGGAAGACAGCGGTGACCGAACAGGGAAGGCGGCGTCGATCCGGTTGGTGAGGTTGTGCCGAGCTCGAGCTCATGGTCGGAGAGGGAGTGCCGGTCTTTGGCGGAGCTTTTGGTCACCAAGAGGAGGCTTCGGGTTCAGCGGGAACGACGCCTGTAGCGACTCGGGTCGGGGGAACAGTGGGAGGTGGGAGACGACAGGGGAGGGGGAGTGGGCCACATGGCCTGTTGGGCTGCCAGGTGGGCTGAGGCCCATGTGGGGCGTGGTGGCCAGCTGGGCCAGTCAGCCCAGTTGAGGGGGGGGGGCTTTTCCTTTCTTTTTTAAAGCTTTTCTGTCTTATCTATTTTAGGCCACTTAGACATTTTGAAAATAATGTTGGTTCACCACCAATATTACGAGAAGAATATGTTCCACATGATGAACATTCTAGTTTTGATGTCCGAGCATTTTGAAATTCACTCATAATTTGAAATTGAATTCAACTAGAATTTAAAAGAGAGAGGAGACAATGATGATCAAACACTTGTTTAGAAAAATGATTAACTTAACCCCAGGGGTTACTGTTGCATCATTACACCGGGGTGTTACAACTCTCCTCCTCTAAAAGAAATTCTCGTCCCGACAATTAAGAGGTAGAAGGGAATAGGTCGGGGTATTCATCCCGGAGGTTATCTTCACGTTCCCAAGTGGCTTCCTCTTTAGTATGATTCGACCATTGCACCTTGAGGAACTTGGTAACCTTCTGGTGGGTTCGACGTTTAGCTTCTTCAAGAATGCGGATCAGATGCTCTTTGTATGTGAGATCATCTTGAACTTCAATCAATTCCGGATCCACTTCACGTTCCGGATCCTTGAAGCATCGACGAAGTTGGGACACGTGGAAGACGTCATGGACGTGAGAGAACCGAGGTGGCAACTCCAATTGATAAGCCACCAGTCCACGACGGGCGAGGATACGAAAGGGACCAATGTAGCGAGGAGCTAGCTTGCCCTTGACTCCAAACCGATGAGTGCCTCTCAAAGGAATGACACGCAAATAAGCTTGTTCACCAGGTTGATAAGTTGAACCCCAATGTTTCCGGTCATAGTTGCTCTTTTGGCGGGACTGGGCTGACTTGAGATTATCCCAGACTATGCGAACCTGCTCTTCAGCTTGTTGAATAATGTCTGGACCAATGAGCCACCATTCCCCAGTTTCTGACCACTTCAGAGGGGTTCGGCACTTACGTCCATATAGCACTTCGAAGGGTGCCATCTTCAAGCTGGCTTGATAGCTGTTGTTATAAGAGAACTCCGCATAAGGGAGAGATTCTTCCCACTTCTTACCGAAAGAAATAACACAAGCCCTAAGCATGTCTTCAAGAATTTGATTGACTCACTTGACCTGGCCTTGGGATTGGGGATGATAAGCAGTGCTCCAGGTAATATGAGTTCCCATTGCCTCTTGGAAACTATCCCAGAACTTTGAAGTGAATATACTACCGCGGTCTGAACTGATCTCCTTCGGAATGCCATGGAGTGACACAATTCTGGAGATATACAAGTTTGCTTATTGACTAGCAGTGATTGTCTCCTTGACTGGCAGAAAGTGAGCAACCTTCGAGAATTGGTTGATGATGACAAAGATAGCATTGTTACCTTTCTGAGACTTGGGAAGGCCTGTGACGAAATCCATTTGGATCGTATCCCACTTCCATTCAGGAATCGGAAGCGGTTGTAGAAGACCAGCCGATTTCTGATGTTCTGCTTTGACGCGACAGCAAACATCACATTCTTCAATATATCGAGCAATGTCTTGCTTCATCTTAGACCACCAATACTTCTGCCGAATGTCTAGATACATCTTGGTACTTCCCAGATGAATAGAGATAGGGGTTTCATGCGCTTCTTTCATCACCTTCTCTGTCATAAGCTTGAACCGGGGTACTACAATACGATCTCTGAAGTATAAGGTTCCATCTTCACCAAGTGAGAAATCTCTGGATTTCTCTAAGGCAAGATCCTTTTTCATCAAAATAACGTGAGCATCTTTGGCTTGAGCAGACTTAATTGCTTTCAGAAGAGTTGGTTCCAAGACAAGGTTATTCAGAGAACCCTGTGGAACTAGTTGAAGATTCAGCTTGCATAGCTCTTCATAAAGGCGGGGTTGAGCTTTGTAGACCATGTGATTATTGCAATAAGACTTGTGGCTCAAGGCATCAGCCATTACATTAGCCTTACCAGGGGTATAGGATATACCACAGTTGTAGTCAGCAATAGCTTCCATCCACCACTGCTGACGGAGGTTCAGATCTGGCTGAGTGAACAAGTACTTCAGACTCTGATGATCGGTGAAGATCTCGCAACGATTACCGAGAAGGTACTGTCGCCATAGCTTCAGTGCAAAGATAACCGCAGCAAGCTCGAGGTCATGAACTGGGTAGTTCTCTTCGTGAGGATGTACTTGACGGGAGGCATAAGCAATCACCCTGTGCTCTTGCATTAGGATACAGCCTAATCCTTGACGTGAAGCGTCGCAATAGATCACGAAGTCCTTGCGAGAATCAGGGGGAGCAAGCACTGGGGCAGATGTCAGCTTGTCCTTGAGTGCTTGGAAACTTTCCTGACACTTTTCAGTCCAATCAAACTTAACGCCTTTGTGTAGTAGATTGGTCAGTGGCTTGGCAATCTTGGAGAAGTTCTCGACGAAACGGTGGCAATAACTGGCAAGTCCGAGAAAGCTTCTGGCTTGCTTGACAGTCTTCGGAGGGGTCCAGTCAAGAATAGCCTGAACGCGCTCTGGGTTGACGGCAATACCATCCTTGGAGATGACATGACCAAGGTAGGTGACTTCGGGTAACCAGAATTCGCACTTGGAATACTTGGCATATAGTTGATGTTCTCGACGCTTCTTTAGAACAAGTCAAAGATGTTCAGCATGTTCTTCTTTGTTCTTCGAATATACCAGGATATCATCGAGATAGACTACAACGAACTTGTCGAGGTAATCCATGAATATGTAGTTCATCAGACGGGAGAATGTAGCTGGAGCATTGGTCAAGCCAAAAGACATGACGATGTACTCGTAAGAACCATAACGAGTAACTAAGGCAGTCTTGGGAATATCCTCTTCACGAACACAGATCTGGTGGTAACCCAACCTCAAGTCGAGTTTAGAGAATATCGATGAACCAGCCAGTTGATCATACAGATCATTGATCCGAGGAAGGGGATATTTGTTTTGAATTGTAGCTTGGTTGATAGGACGATAGTCTTGGACCAAACGGTCTGTTCCGTCCTTCTTCTTGACAAAGAGAGAAGGTGCTCCCCAAGCAGAGGAACTTGGATGAATGAAACCCTTGCGAAGAGATTTGTCGATTTGCTCCTTAAGTTCAAGGAGTTCATGAGGTGGCATCTTGTAGGGTCGTTTGGCAATAGGAACGGTGCCTGGTTTCAAGTCGATGACGAACTCGACAGCCCAGGCAGGGGGTATTCCTGGAAGTTCTTCTGGAAAGACATCTAGGAAGTCGCGAACAACTGGAATCTTTTCAATTCCCTCAAGAGGTGTTGCGTTCAACGCATTCAAGACATAAAGTCGAGCTTCAGCGTTTTGAACCAGACAAGCATTGTAGCTTACTATCTCATCTGAAGGGTGCAGAAGGTGGACGGTTTTAATGGCGCAAACGATGGAAGCCGTATGTTCTTTCAACCAATCCATTCCCAGAATGAGGTCAACATTGGAAGACTTAAGAATAATGGGGGATGCAAAAAATTCCAACCCTTCGATTTGAACTAAAACGTTGTGGCTAACCATGGAGGTTTGGCATTGGCCCACAGGGGTCTTTACCACTAGTGGAGTGTGCATATCTTCGTATTTAATGCCATGCATAAATGCAAACTCTTCTGATATAAAAGAATGCGATGCTCCTGAATCAAACAAAACAGATGCAGGTACTGAATTAACAAGAAGAGTACCCATCACAGTGGCAGGCTGGTCTTGAGCTTCATTCAGATCAATATGATTAGCCTGACCACAACCATAAGGTCTGGCATTGTTGTTATGGGGCTGATTGTTATGGTCAGTTGAAGGCAGAGCCAACTGATTCTGATTCTGAGGGCATTTCCTGGAATGGTGACCTGGAAGGCCACACTTGAAGCACAGATCATCATTGGGATTGGGAGCAGAAGCCTGGGGTGGTACAGCCCAAAGAGGCTGCCTCTGCCGTGGAGGAGGCAGACGAGGTGCAACATAGGACTGTCTTGGTGCAGGTGTAGTTGGACGATACATGCTATGGGGGATCCATATCCGACGCTTCTGCGCTGATAGGCCCAAAGATGCGCCAGCGTCGCGACTACGCCTAAGGGATCCCAGGTGTTCCTGAAGACCAGTCTCAACCTGAATAGCCTTGTTCACCAAAGTGGCGAAATCAGCAAAGTCATGAACGAGCAGTGCTAGCTTGATATCAGGTTGAAGTCCATCACGAAACTTTTCCTGCTTACGAGCATCAGTAGCAATGTATTCTTCAGCATAACGGGACAAGTCCAAGAATTCCCGCTGATAAGCATCTACAGACTTGTTGCCTTGGGTGAGGTTGCGGAAATCTCGCTTGTTCCTGTCCATGATTCCCCGAGGAATGAAGCGGTCATGGAAGGCAGCTTGGAAATCTGGCCAAGTGATGACCGTTCCAGTAGGTAGGGTACGCCTGTGGCTGTCCCACCATTGAGCAGCGGGACCTTTCAGAAATAATGATGCAAAGGTGACATAGCTGGCAGGGGCAACACTAGCAGACTCCATTTCATATGTGATGTTGCGGAGCCAGTCATCAGCATCAAGGGGCTGAGTTGAGCTGCGGTAGATTGTCGGGTTGAGGCGCATGAGGTCATGCAGAGTAACCGGGGTTGGCTGCTGGTTCATATTCAGACGAGGAAACTGAGACATCATTCCTTCGATGAATTGGCGGTTCAGCTCAAACTATTGCATCATTCGAGCAAATAATTCGGGCAGCGGTGGATCGTTGCCACCACGGCCACGACTAGCAGGTCTAACCATCCTGCTAACATGTAACAGGGGGTAGTTCAGCATTGAGCATTTGCAAAGACAAGGATCATTCATGATGAAACATGCATAATGAAAGAGGTACGAAGGATACCACATAGTAGTCAACACGACAGTGTGTGCACTATTCAAGATGCTATTCTAAGGAGTAACTATGGCTTATCCAACTTTGGGGTGAATGTGGTCACGGGATCCTAATATTAGAGTTAGTAAATTCGTTTAACCCGAGTAGAAGAGAGTTTAAAGTCCCAGAGTATAGACGAGGAGTAAAAGATCCTAATACCACCCAATGGCGACGTGGGCCCGTAAGACACACAGTCAATGTTTGTAAAAGTTTTTGTAGTGACTAGACTCGACTTCGGCCAAGGAGTAGGAAAGGGGGCTACCTACAGGCAGTCGGCTCTGATACCAACTTGTGACGCCCTCGATTCAATCGTACACTAATCATACACGCAAATGTGTTCGATCAAGATCAAGGACTCACAAGAAGATATCACAACACAACTCTAGACACAAATTAAAAATAATACAAGCTTTATATTACAAGCCAGGGGCCTCGAGGGCTCAAATACATAAGCTTGAATACACAAGAGTCAGCGGAAGCAACAATATCTGAGTACAGACATAAGTTAGACAAGTTTGCCTTAAGAAGGCTAGCATAAAAGCATCTACGATCGAAAAGGCAAGGCCTCCTGCCTGGGAGCCTCCTAACTACTCCTGGTCGTCAGTGGTCTCCACATAGTAATAGGCACCGGCGGTGGCATCTGGCTCATGGGCTCCAACATCTGGTTGCATCAACCGGAAAGAAAAATAAAGGGGGGGGGAGGGGGAGCAAAGCAACCGTGAGTACAAATCCAAAGTACTCGCAAGCAAGGATCTACACTACATATGCAACATTATCAAAGGAAGGCCGTATATGTGGACTGTGCTGCAGAAATGCCAGAATAGAGAGAAGGCCTAGTCCTATCGAAGACTAGCATCTTTTGGAAACCACCATCTTGCAGCAACAGGAGGGAGTAGAGTAGCATAAAGTAAAGTAGTAGTAGTGTTATCAACCTCGGCCAGAGATCCTTTCTCGACTCCCTGCGAGAAAGAAATCCGAGAGCCCTACTATCCATTTCTCATCACAAGTATCCAGTTCTAGTTGTATCGATCGGGATACAACACCAAGTGTCCGTTACCGTAGGACAAGCTATCGATAGATGTTTTCTTCCCTACAGGGGTGCACCAACTTACACACCACGCTCGATTAACTCCGCCCGGACACACTTTCCTGGGTCATGCCCGGCCTCGGCCAAACAATACGCCGCAACCCGACCTAGGCTTAATAGAGAGGTTAGCACGACGGACTAAACCTATGCCCCAGGGGTCATGTGCCATCTCCCCGGGAACTCCTGCACGTTGCGAACGCAGCCGGTGAGCAGACCTAGCTACCTCCTTCAAAAAGGCAGGTGCTTACGCAGTCCAACCCGACAGGCGCTGCTCAGTCGCTGACGTCTAATAAGCTTCGGCTGATGTATACGACGCAGAATGCCCATACTATGCCCACGTGATGGTTAGTGCTATCAGGCCAGTGGCCCCTCAGATCAAATATCCAAACCATAGTGGATTAGGAACGCGCGGTAACAAGCAGAGACTCACGAAAGATGTGACCCCGTTGCCCCGTCTCGAGGACTTGCCACAAGGGCTAGGAATTCCCGGCCACGCCTCATAAGTATTTCGCGGGCAACTTCCAAGTCAACCCCTCTCCACATCACTCGCGGGTACCCCTCGGGGTCGACCCGCCTTTCCATGTAACAATGGTAAACTCCAAGTATCCGTGTGTCCAAACATCAAGGGGAAAACCCAAGGAATCACCCCCGGTGAATTCCACTCAATGTAATCATCAAGGTGAACGTAAGAGGAATCACCCCCGAGGTTCACACTTGAGGGGTTGCACGACAGAGTCGTATCGGAAGTGGTTAAGGCGAAATCACCCTCGATGACCACGATTGAATAGCTACACTACAGGGTTAACATCAGAAGTGCTGTAGAGGTCTCACCCTCTGCACTCGATAGTAACCCAGTAGTGTCGAGCAACTAAGGAGAAAGTGATGTGCGGTGCCGGGGCCTGGTCTTTGATCCCTTTGATCGGGTCTTCGATGATGAAGCATGGGCAACAAGGACAAGGTGGGGGTCACTGATGGATCACTAACCAACCTATACTAAGCAGTTTAGGATAAGTAGGTAAGGTACAATGAGCAGGTTACAAAAGCAGGCTATGCATCAGAGTAGGAGCAATCAATAACAGTAGCAAAATCTAATGCAAGCATGAGAGAATGGAATGGGCGATATTGAGATGATCAAGGGGGGGGGGGGCTTGCCTGGTTGCTCTGGTAAGGAGGGGTCGTCGTCGACATAGTCGATCACAGGGGTAGCATCGATCTCGGGGTCTACCGGAGAGAAGAGGGGGAAGAAACAGTAAATATAAGCAAACAGATGCAATGCTAAGCATGACATGACGATAAGCAGAATTAGGGTCGACCTAACGTAGTACTACATGTTGTAGAGGGGATAAACATCCGAGGATGAATTCCCGACGTGTGGCATTTTCCGCACAGATGAAAAGAGAGGGGACGGTTCCATGTTCAGCATGCTAGGTGCATGTTACGGATGAACGGACCGCGTATCCAGATTCGTTGGATTTTTCTGAGCAACTTTCATGTAGAAAACATTTTCGTCGGAGTTACGGTTTAATTTCTATGAATCTTCAAAGTTTGAAACATTTTCTAGAATTAAATAAAATAACAGAAGGGTTTATTGCTTCAGTATGACGTCACAGTGACATCAGTAGTCAGCAGGGCGGCTGACCAGGTCAAACCATGCCTGCGGGTCCTATGGGACCCACATGTCAGCCTCTGTTAGTCTAACAATGTATTAAACTAACTAATCTAGGTTAGTTAGCTACTGGACCCCACGTGTCATAGACTATTAGCTAAACTAATTAGTTTTAATTATTAAAACATTTTAGTTAGAGGAAAAAGCGGTGGGGCCTGCACGTCAGTGGCTGGGGCCTGCCCAGTCAGCAGTGTTGACCGGTCAATAGGTGAGCCGGGCCCCAGGGGCCCACGGGCCAGCGACCCAGGGGGTGGCCCCGGCCGGCCAGGTCAGCGGTGGTGCCGGAGCTAGCTCCGGCGACCAAATCCACGGCGGAGGGTGCGGCTGTGCGTCGGGATTCGCCGTTCGACGGCCAAAATAGGCGTGGGCAGGTGTGTTCAAACGGGGAGAGCCCGCTGCGTCCTGTGGGGGCACTGGTAGGAGTTGGGGCCGCCGGAGTCGTCGGCCACGTTGAGCTGGGTGGCGGCCGTCGTTCAGGCACGATGGAAACAGGTTCGCGCGGCGAGATCGAACAAGGCATAGCCCCAGGCGGCATCTACGCAATGCCACGAGCACACACGCATCGACAGAAGAAGCTACGGGGCACGGCAGCGACAAGCTCGCTGGCCATGGCGGACGGCTGAGCCCAGCTTTGCGGGGACAGCGACCGAGCGCGCTAGAATGTGAAGGAGAGGGAATGGAGCAACGCGGAGGCTCACCGAGCGGCTCATGGAAGTCGGCGAATGGATTAGGAGCAGCAGAGCTAGACAGAGTGGAGGAAGACGACGGCGACTGAACGGGGAAAGCAGCATCGATCCGGTCGATGAGGTGGCGCCAAGCTCGAGCTCGTGGTCAGACAGGGAGTACCGGTCTTCGACGGAGCTTCTGGTCACCAAGAGGAGGCGCGGGGACGCCGGTGGCCGCATGACCAGAGTGGCGCGGAGGCGGCTGCGTTCGGTGAGGTGGAGAACAGAGGGAGAGCGAGCGACGAGGTAGAGGGGAGTGGCAAGTGGGCGAGTGGGAGGCGAGGGGGCCGAGGCATCGGGGAGGCGCAAGCCTTATCCCCTCGCCCGGGCGTTGCCTGCGAGGCGGGTCCGGCGGGGAGAACACCGTAGCGACTCGGGTTGGGGGAACAGTGGGAGGTGGGAGACGACAGGGGAGGGGGAGCGGGCCACATGGCCTGTTGGGCTGTCAGGTGGGCTCAGGCCCATGGGGGGCGCGGTGGCCAGCTGGGCTAGTCGGCCCAGTTGAGGGGGGGGGGCTTGTCCTTTCTTTTTTTTAAAGCTTTTCTGTCTTAGCTATTTCAGGCCACTTAGACATTTTGCAAATAAATGTTGGTTCACCACCAATATTACGAGAAGAATATATTCCACATGATGAACATTTTAGTTTTCATGTCCGAGCATTTTGAAATTCACTCATAAATTGAAATTGAATTCAACTGGAATTTAAAAGAGAGAGGAGACAATGATGATCAAACACCTGTTTAGGAAAATGATTAACTTAACCCCAGGGGTTACTGTAGCATAATTACACCGGGGTGTTATAGATGACTATGTAAACAAGATGACATGATATAACTATACGATGTGTCTATTAAAGTGGTTGGCATGCCATAATTCACAAACATGCCGTCGATGGAAACATGATGTCATGATATATCACGGATAGAATGACATAATTGAAAATATGATGACTATATAAATAGGATGAGATGATGTAATTATATTATGTCTTTAGAAAATGGGTTGGCATGCCATAATTCAGATACATGTTGTTTATGTAAACATCATGGCATGATATAATTCAAATATATGATTTATATACTAATCAAGTGAGTAGAGGGCAATCGCATATATGATGTGTCAACTATGGAGATGGCATTAAATATTGTGTATATGATGTAAAAACTAAGCATTGCAAGACAACATATGCATGATATGAGTAATATAACCCTGCTAAGTTTGAGCATACACCTAGGGGGAAATAGGACTGGTCATCTGCCTCTGAATCCTCCTCCGAGGAGCTATCTGTAACCAACAAGATATATGTTTCAGCAGGTAGCATTATCTGCTTTGAAGACCTTGTTTTCACTCCAGATTTCTCCATCACCAATTCAAATGGCTGATGCACAGGAAGAGCAGTTGAATATAGAAACATTGTTGACAAATGCAATGAGTAATACAAAAAAAGGATGGCATGATATAATTCACATATATGACACTTGGCTAAACAACATGGCATTGCATAATTCACATACATAATGCCTTGCAACAAGATATCATTGCATAATTCACATATATAATGTCTTGCAAGAAGATGGCGTTGCAAAATTCACATACATGGTAATTAGACACTAAACAAGTGGCATTCACACAAAGCATGTCTAAACTAAGCAAATGACATGCCAATGCAAGACACCATATGCACGACATGAGCAATATAATCCTACCAAGTTAGAGCATGCACCTGGGGGGGATAGGACTGGTTATCCGTCTCTGAATCCTCCTCTGAGGACTTATTTGTAACCAGCAAGACACACGCTTCGTCAGATAACATTGTCTGCTCTGAAGACCTTGTTTCCACTCCAGATTTTTCCATGGCCATGTCAAATGGCTGAAGCACAGGA
The DNA here is from genome assembly GCF_018294505.1 of Triticum aestivum. Lineage (NCBI taxonomy): Eukaryota > Viridiplantae > Streptophyta > Magnoliopsida > Poales > Poaceae > Triticum > Triticum aestivum. The sequence continues at coordinate 181,480,651 of NC_057798.1, read as the reverse complement.
AGAGTAATTGAATGTACTAAAATTGTTGACAAATTTAATACGTAATAAAAAAGGATGGCATGATATAATTCACATATAAGATGACTGGCTAACAAGGGTGGCTGAGGGAGTCCTGGACTAGGGGGTGTCCGGATAGCCGAACTATCATCATCGGCCGGACTCCAAGACTATGAAGATACAAGATTGAAGACTTCGTCCCGTGTCCGGATGGGACTTTCCTTGGCGTGGAAGGCAATCTTGGCGATACGGATATGTAGATCTCCTACCATTGTAACTGACTCTGTGTAACCCTAGCCCTCTCCGGTGTCTATATAAACCGGATGGCTTTAGTCCGTAGGACGAACAACAATCATACCATAGGCTAGCTTCTAGGGTTTAGCCTCCTTGATCTCGTGGTAGATCCACTCTTGTAACACACATCATCAATATTAATCAAGCAGGACGTAGGGTTTTACCTCCATCAAGAGGGCCCAAACCTGGGTAAAACATCGTGTCCCTCGTCTCCTGTTACCATCCGCCTAGACACACAGTTTGGGACCCCCTACCCGAGATCTGCCGGTTTTGACACCGACATTGGTGCTTTCATTAAGAGTTCGTCTGTGCCGTCGCCATCAGGAAGGATGCCTTTTCCCGTCTTTAAAAACGGCGCCGTCGTCAAGGGAGCTTTGGCCGCCGGCCAGACTATCCGGCTAGGCGGTTTTCTTATGACCGCCTGTTCGGCCACCGCTCCGACAATGACCTCTCAGGTCATTAAAAGCGATCTTCACGTCAGCTCGGAATTCGCCGAGCAGCTAGATCCGATTGAGCTCTCCTCCGTAAACGAGCTCTTGGATCGCATCGCCGCCCTGGGAGTCTCTACCGACTACGATCAGATTGGCCTTAAAACCGATCTGAGAGAAATTAACTCTCCCCAGGTTACCCACCACGTTGTTGTGGTAGAGGAACAATGCAGCGACTCTTCTTCTATGTTAAAAACCAACTATGTCCGGATACCCGATCCCTCCATGCCGGATTCCCGCGGAGGGACGGATGCCAATCAAATACTGAACCTAAAGTCAGGCATCAGACCAGATTTGATGGAAAGCATCCAACAAACCAAGCTTCCAAATCCGGAAGCTTCTTGGCCTTTGAGCCTCAGATCGGGCGGGGTTCCAAACTTAATTCCACCCGCCCACCCAAACATAAGCGATCTATCTCAAATACGGCAAGAGCCCGATGAAACAGTACATCATTACTGGGCCAGATTCCTCCTGGTTATGAACAGGATAAAGGACTGCCGTGAAGAAAGCACGATTTCAATTTTCTACAACAATTGCACGGACAAGGGAATCATAAACGCCATCAGTCATCGCGAAGTTACACGCTTCGCCGACCTAGCGACCATTGTACAAAAATACTGCACGATGGAGAGTGCCTGGAAAACCGAAACTATGTTTTGGGACAATCCGGCCCTGAATACAACCCCAGTCCGAAATAAAAGGGTGCGTCATACTCAAGCACCTGGGTTAAAAACCAAGAAGCAAAAACCCCCTAAAGGGTACGGAACCGTACTGGAGGGATGGCTCAACGAACCCTGCAAAATCCACAGTACGGAGGGTGCCACTCCAACACATAGCCTTCGAGCATGTTGGATACTATGGCAGGTGGCCAAATGTGGCGAAGGCTTTTTAGCCCCGGGCAACCAGCCCAGCACTACCAGTACGGTATTAACAGTCTTCGAGACTTTCACATCAAATAACATGCGGAAACGAACAATCCGCAGCCTCGCCGAAGTCTACCAAGTAGCAATAACAAATCCATGGAGCAACACGGCTATCACCTTCAATGCCAGCGACGAACCTAAATTCCGAACAGCTAGAGCACCAGCCGCATTGGTCCTCAATCCGATAGTGGACGGCTTTCGTCTTACCAAGGTACTCATGGATGGCGGCATCGGATTAAACCTCATCTACGAAGAAACCCTTCAAAAAATGGAAATTGACTGGAGCTGCATTGAGCGAAGCAGCACAACCTTCAGGGGAATAATCCCTAGTCGAGAAGTACGCTGCACAGGAAAAATCACACTAGATGTAGTGTTCGGCTCGCCGGACAATTACAGGTCCGAAGAGGTCACGTCCCAAGTGGCCCCATTCGGCAGCGGATATCACGCCTTGTTAGGGCGAGAGGCATTCACAATCTTCCAAGCTATACCCCATTACGGGTACATGAAGCTCAAAATGCCCGGACCCAATGGAATAATCACTCTCGCCAGTGATCCAGATACAACACTCCGCGCTGAAAATAAGACAGCCGCACTGGCCCTAGAGGCATTATCCGAAGCCCTAGCGGCAGAGGAACTAACTGCACTACGCTCCATGGTGGATAGGGACGATGTGATACTCGATAAGAGGTCCAAGTCCACCTCTTTTAAACCAGCAGACGAAATAGTCAAATTCCAGGTGCATCCAACGGACCCCACAAAGACGGCCTCCATTGGGGCACAATTAAATCCTGATGTAGAAGCCGCACTACGAGAATTCCTTCGGGAAAACTGGGACATTTTTGCCTGGCACCCTTCAGACATGCCAGGAATCCCACACAGGCTGGCAGAGCACATCCTAAATATCCTAAAAGGATTCAAGCCAGTCAAACAAGCTCTTCGGCGATTTTCCGAACCCAAAAGATAGGCAATGGGAGAGGAGCTAGCCAAACTCTTAGAAGCCGGATTCATCAGAGATATAAAACATCCGGACTGGCTAGCCAACCTAGTAATGGTACCAAAAAAGGACAAATCCTGGCGCCTTTGCGTCGATTTCAAAGACCTTAACAAGGCCTGTCCAAAGGACCCTTTCCCTCTCCCTCGCATCGACCAAATCATCGATGCTACCGCAGGGCACGATTCATTGTGCTTCCTCGACGCATACTCCGGATACCATCAAATCAAGATGGCGGAAAAAGGCCAGGCCGCAATGGCATTCATTACTCCATATGGGCCATTCTGCTTCAACACAATGCTCTTCGGACTCAAAAACACCAGCGCAACATATCAGCGCATGATTCAGACATGTCTGGCTACCCAGATAGGCAAAACAGTAGAGGCATACGTAGACGATGTGGTCGTCAAGACCAAACATGTCAAAACTCTAGTAGACGACTTGAGGGTGACATTCGACAACCTCCGAGCATATGACATTAAGCTCAACCCGGAAAAATGTGTCTTCGGAGTACCAGCCGGAAAGCTCTTGGGCTTCATTGTATCCGGTAGAGGAATTGAAGCAAACCCAGCCAAGATCCGAGCTCTGTCACAATTGGATATCCCAAAAGACCTCAAGCAAATACAAAAACTAACTGGATGCGTAGCGGCTCTAAGCCGCTTCATCTCCCGTTTGGGAGAAAAGGCTCTGCCCCTCTATCGCCTCCTCCGACGCACAGTGCACTTCGAATGGACGGATGCTGCCACGGCCGGACTCGAAGAAATCAAGGCCACACTGGCAACAAATCCGGTCCTGGTCGCGCCCAACCTGGGCGAACCTATGTTATTATATATCGCAGCAACACATCAAGTTGTCAGCGCGGTACTCATCGTCGAACGAGAAACAGAAGGGCACAGATTCCCTCTTCAAAAACTAGTGTACTACGTATCCACTGTCTTAACTCCATGCAAGTCCCGGTACCCACATTATCAAAAGATAGCGTATGCGGTGTTCATGGCATCCCGGAAGCTGCGACACTACTTTCAAGAGTGTTCCATAACGGTGGCCTCCGAAGTACCTCTCAACGATATTATAAACAATCACGACGCAACGGGCAGGATTGCAAAATGGGCCATTGAGCTCTTACCATTTGACATAACCTAAAAACCACGGCGAGCTATAAAGTCACAAGTTCTGGCTGACTTCGTCGCTGAATGGACCGAAGCCGAACTCCCTAAAGAGTACGGCGCGTACTCCAATTGGATCATGCATTTCGACGGATCCAAAATGTTGGCTGGCTTGGGGGCTGGCGGCGTCTTGACGTCCCCAACCGGAGACATAGTCCAATACGTACTTCAAATAGTGTACATGGACTCCAACAACGCAGCCGAATACGAGGCCCTTCTACATGGCCTCCGGATGGCAATCTCCATGGGCATTCAACGCCTAGAGGTGCGCGGGGATTCAAACCTTGCAATATCCCAAGTAAATGAAGACTTTGACGCAAAAGATCCGAAAATGGCAGCCTACCGCAACGCCCTCCTAAAAATGTCAGCTCGGTTCGAAGGACTCGAATTCCACCATGTAGCCCGGGATAATAACCAGGCAGCAGACGTGTTGGCACGCATCAGCGCAAAACGCGACACCGTCCCTCCAAACATCTTCCTGGAACGGCTCTTTAAGCCATCCGTATTATGGGAAGAGGAGTCCGGAAATAACAATCCGGAACCAGCTGCATCACCTAACTCAGAACATTCTGACACAATCGGCGGCTCAACCAATGAAATAACACCTTCAGCCCGCGAAATAATGGCAGTAATTGCCCCGTGGATGGAACCATTCCTAGCCTACTTAATCAGGCAGGAAGGCAGGAACTTCCCGAAGACCAAAATGAGGCCCGCTGCATAGTTCGGCGATCTAAAGCCTACAAGGTCCATGAGGGAGAACTTTATAAGAAAACCACAACCAGAGTCCTTCAAAGGTGTATCTCCAAAGAGGAAGGGCGAAATCTCCTGGCTGAAATTCACGCCGGACTCGGTGGGCACCACGCTGCAGCCCGGGCCCTTGTAGGCAAGGCCTTCCGTACAGGATTTTATTGGCCAACTACCTGGGCAGATGCTCAGGACTTAGTCCAACGATGCGTCGGTTGCCAGCTCTTTGCTAATCAAAGCCACATGCCACCCACCGCCCTCAAAACTATACCCATCACCTGGCCGTTCGCGGTCAAGGGGCTTGATATGGTTGGACCCCTTAAAAGGGGAACCCACAAGCAAAAATACCTATTGGTCATGGTGGACAAATTCACCAAATGGATAGAGGCCAAGCCAGTTAAAACGGCCGAATCCGGACCCATGATAGACTTCATATCCGGGGTAGTACACCGTTATGGTGTCCCCCACAGCATCATCACTAATAACGGCACGAACTTCACGGCCGACGAGGTTAAACTCTGGTGCAAAAATATGGGCATCAAGCTCGACTACGCTTCAGTCTATCACCCCCAAACTAACGGTCAAGTCGAGCGAGCAAATGATCTAATCATGAGCGGCATTAAGCCCAGACTAGTGCGGTCCCTCAAGGAATCTAACACGCACTGGGTAGAGGAGCTCAACTCTGTACTCTGGGGGTTGCGGACCACGCCAAACCGCACTACCGGATTCACACCATTTTTTATGGTGTACGACGCACAGGCAGTTCTGCCCTGCAATATAATTCGTGACTCACCTCGCGTGCGCATGTACAAAGAAAGAGAAGCCGAGTTGGATCGGCAGGATAGTTTGGACGCCTTAGAGGAGGAGCGGGACATGGCAAAAGCTCGTTCCGCATTCTATCAGCAGTAGGCTCGAAGATATCAAAGCAGAGAAGTACGGGCCAAAACTTACAATGTTGGCGAACTTGTTCTACGCCTGCCGGACAAGAAAAAGGACAAACTTAAGCCCAAGTGGGAAGGTCCCTTCATCATCGACCAAGTCCTGACCGGCGGAGCATACCGTCTATGTAATGCATCTGACAACCGACTCGAGCTGAACCCATGGAACGCAGCCCGTCTCCGAAGATTCTACGCCTAACGTCAGACTCAGAGTTCGTCTCACTCCCCCGTCCACCTTTTTATATTTTAACTATCTCTTGTCCCCCTCCTTCTTCCCACTTTTTTTACAATGCCTTTGATAGGCTGATTTGTGCATTGTTCGCACACACTTGATGTGCTCCTAGCACTCATTATACCTAGGGGCTTCCTTAACAGAAGCTTATTTATACGTGCTTCATGCCCAACACATGTGTCATACTTCCGCATGTACCTTTTATTCACAATTATATGCATCGATATGACTTAAGTTTTGGCCAAGCTGGGTTGCCTGGCTCCTGTGCTTACCCCTACGTTCCCGATTGTTCGGCTAGGAGGTAAAGGGAGCACCTCTATGATTGTTACTGCCGGGTCAGCCGGATGTGTACCTCAGACTGGGTGAAGCCGAAAGCTAGCGTTCTTAAGAGAATATTCGGTCGGTGACTTGAAAGATGATTTATTACCTATTTAACCTATCTGCCCCTAGATGCTTTTTCTGCTCTTTTCGCAGTGTGGACATGCACTTTAGGGCATGCCTCCCAGGGAAAGGAACCCCTAACGGAACTATTCTCCCTGGAAGATGTTTCTCACTAACCATGTAATATAACATAACTAGTTGGGCACTTGTCTGATAAAGCACTAATGACCCCTACGCCTGGTCTCCATGCATGCCCCGGTTTTTTCATAACTGAGAAGGTATTCGGACACACTCCAGACTCTAGGGTCCCGAGGTTGAAGAGAAAAGGTCGGCAAAGACAAACGATCTACAATCCGGCTAGAAGGCATTTTACATGTCATTTTAAAATACATCGTCAAATTGACTGATTGTACTCCTCTTCGATCCCGTCTAGCAGGCTGTCTAATTTACAGTCCTGTTGGGAATACTTAGCGGCCAACTCTACTTGGCCATACATCAAGCTCAAAGGGATATCCTTCCCATCGGGCCCCACAGGCCCGACCTTGGCCATGTGGTTTCGATCCGCCTTCTTGTACCACGTCTTCACCATGGCCTAGGCCTCCTTGGCGCCTTGACGGCAGGCTGATATCTTCCACAGACGGAGCGCTGCCGTGCTCCCTGAAGCTTCTCGGCAAGCCCTTCAAGGCTTTCGGGTAGGGAGACAGACGGCCATAAGGCCTGAGCGACGCCACTCATCGCTTGCCGAACACGTTCGTGCAGTTGCATCAGCTCGGGGAGTTGGTCACCCATTGAACCGGGAATTCCCTCCGCTGGGCGACCTGTGAGCACACCTAAAGAAACATTTCTGTCAATCGACTTCCTCGCCGAATTCTTCTTTTCAAAGGAATTTGCTCAAGCACTTACTATAAATGCCGCGACGAAGCCGCTGATTCTCCTTCACGGAGCCAGACAGTTGGGCCCGAACATCTTTCAGCTCTTCTCCTAGCTGGGTGTGGGCATCTTGGAGCTTGTTCCTCTCCTGCTGCACCTTCATAAGCACCCTCTTGCCGGCCTTCAGCTGACGCAGTAGCTGTTGCTTGTCCGGATCTAGTCCGGCGCCCTCTTCAATATTATTGTCAGATTTACGCACACGCCGCACTTTGTTAACTACTTATCTTTTCGAAGTACGCAGCAGGGGTCTCTGTGGCTCCCCCTGTGGCGGCCAGTGCGGCCTCAAGTTGGGCCTTGCACTCATGAAGCTCCTGGGACAGGTGGGTATTCTTCTTCGTAAGATCCTGCATAATAAATGATCCTTAAATCAGTTATTTTAACTATTTTAAGTCTCAGGGGCTACTGGCATATATAACTATTAAAATTACTTACCCGTATGTCCTTCACATACTGCTCCGTGGCTCTGATTAAACCATCTTGAGCGGCACGGAGGTGCGCGTCTCCCGCATCAAAGGCATTCAACGCCTCCGGGGAGAAACACGCGTCATGAAGAACTGTCTGGCAACGCCTGTGATTCTTGGCGCTCTCCACCTCAGACGGGGTGGCGGACAGCCTGTCGGCATCCTCCGTCGGAGGAGCATCCGACTCATGCCTTGTGTTTGCCTCCCCTTCTGGACCACGCGTTGGAGCATGGCTGGCGGAGGCTTGATTGGCAACCTCTCCGGACACTGTCCGGCGAGTGCTCTTTCTCCTGGAAAAGTTATGAGCATTAATATACCTCCTAGGGATCCTTCCCTTAAAAACAGCGGTGCGCCGTACCGTTGCAGCGACGTTTCGATTCGCGTCGCACTCCTCTTCCACCTGCTGGGCCGAACTGACCCTTGCTGGTCAGCCGCCGCGGGTTCGGCTTCCTGCCTTAAAGGCACCTCCTGCGATGCACCATCAGTATAGGTGGTCAGAATTGAGCATGGATCAAATGATGGTGTCAAGACCTCGGTCGTAGTCACCTGGGAGGCCAGAAACAAACCGGGGTAGTCAGCCGTAATGGCGACTAGAGCATTGTCCATGCTAAGTTGGTGGAACACCCCGTCAATCAGCTCCACCTTTATGTCCGGATTCTCTTCGGAAGCCGGATCAAGGGATCGTTCCGGATCCTCAGGCTGTGGAGTTAGGCTTTGTATGCCCTCCACGTCCCGGCGCAGCTCCTGTGTCAAAATCACAAAGTAAGATACTTGACTTTGGAAGTATGGATCGGGTAGATAAACGTCCGCTTACCCAGCTCCGAGGGTTATTCATGGAGAATCCATTCAATGGACTCGTGCGGAGGAAGTCCTCCTCCTCCCCCTTGTACAAGCCGGACATGATCTTTACCAGATCGGCTGCCGAGCCCGGCCCTCTGCGGCCATGACGGGTGGCGTCATCTTCCCCGTTGAAATCCCACATAGGGTGGCCCCTATATTGGAGCGGCTGCACCCCTCGCATAATGCACGTGGCCATAATTCCAATCATGGTCAATCCGGAGTGGGCCAGTAACCTAATCCGGCCCATCAGATAATGGATGCTCCCATCATCCTCCCGTTGAGGGCTCCGCGGGCGCCAACTCAGGCGTTTCTTCAAGGGAGCATTGCTGAACTCCGGGAGGCCGATCCGAACTGGATCCGGCAGAGGGGCGTCCTCCATGTAGAACCATTCCAAAGGCCAGTCTTCGGACGCCTTCTTCGGGGTGCCGGATAGATATCCGGTCCCGGCGATGCGCCATATTTCGGCTCCGCCCACTTGATATATCGACCCCTCATGAGAACGGGGTACGAGGCAAAACAATCTCTTCCACAGCGCAAAATGGGGCTCGATGCCCAAGAATAGCTCGCAAAGAGCTACAAAGCCCGCAATGTGCAAAATGGAGGCAGGTGTGAGGTGGTGAAGTTGGAGTCCGTAGAACTCCAGGAGCCCCCGGAGAAACGGATGTATGGGAAATCCGAGTCCCCTTATTAGATAAGGGACGAAGCATACCCGCTCTCCTTTGGAAGGGTTGGGGACGCTCTCCGCCTGCTTTCCACCCCTGAAGGTGGCCAGTCCGGCTCGAACTGGAACCATGAAGGCTGGGGGAAGATATCCCTCGGTTTGGAGCGCCACTAGCTCGCTGTGTGGAACTGAGCATCTCCCCCAATCTCCTGGCTTAGGGCTGGGAGCGCGAGAGGAGGAGCCACGTCGACTATCCATGATAGAATGGATTTTTGTCAGAGGCGCTTCCATGAGTACTTGCGGAAGGAGGATGGTGTGAGTTGGATCTAGATCCTCGCCTCTCTTATAGGCGGCTTGTTCGCATGGCTAGGGGGTAAAATGTAAAAATACCCTAGCTTTTCGCATTCATACGACATGTGGAAGAAGGCCATTATTGGGCGTAGAAGCCAAGGAGCACAACATTTATAAGGAAGCCGGACACTATTCGACAAGAACATGAAGTTTGAAGGAGAACCCGCCTTGCAACGCCGAAGACAATATACGCGCCGAACTCGTCGTCGCTGAAGCCTGGTTCGGGGGCTACTGAGGGAGTCCTGGACTAGGGGGTGTCCGGATAGCCGAACTATCATCATCGGCCGGACTCCAAGACTATGAAGATACAAGATTGAAGACTTCGTCCCGTGTCCGGATGGGACTTTCCTTGGCATGGAAGGCAAGCTTGGCGATACGGATATGTAGATCTCCTACCATTGTAACCGACTCTGTGTAACCCTAGCCCTCTCCGAAATCTATATAAACCGGATGGCTTTAGTCCGTAGGATGAACAACAATCATACCATAGGCTAGCTTCTAGGGTTTAGCCTCCTTGATCTCGTGGTAGATCCACTCTTGTAACACACATCATCAATATTAATCAAGCAGGACGTAGGGTTTTACCTCCATCAAGAGGGCCCGAACCTGGGTAAAACATCATGTCCCTCGTCTCCTGTTACCATCCGCCTAGACGCACAGTTCGGGACCCCCTACCCGAGATCCGCCGGTTTTGACACCGACAGTGGCATTGCAAAATTCACATATATGATGCCTGGCTAAACAAGATGGCATTGCATGATTCACATATATGATATAGAAACTAAACAGATGGCATTCACACAATGCATGTCTAAACTAAGCAGATGACATATTTTATGTATAAAGTAAGTAATGCAAGGCACCATATGCATGATATGACCAACACTAGAGCAAAAGACCTCACGGGGTAAATAGGAGTGGTCTGCTCCCTCTGAATCCCCCTCTGAGCTGTTATCTTCCTCTTGATTATAGTTTGGAATGGAGGGAGGGGGTTGCCCTTGCGCCGACCATGGAGTGATGTCTGCATGAAATTTTATTGCCACACAAGGCTCGCCTCTTCTGCTCTACATGTTCAGTACCATTGTGTACAATAATTGACATGCATACGAATAAAACAATATGAGATTATGTAAGGAGTGCATGCACAAATCCAGAGTGATGGTAGCAAACTGTGGATAGACCCAAAACCAATGATAGCAGGCAGATAATAGCTTCAGTTAAAAAATATAAATAATGGCCCCATTAATGTTTGTTTCCACCCAACATGAAACTCATAGTGGACACCCGAGATGAACCAGATAGTATTGATTGTTGCCCCAATATGTACCCCACAACCATTTAAAAACTCAAGTTTGAGCATTAGTTTGGACCTGACTTAGAGTCTAATCAGTGAACAGGACGATAAAGTAGCATGTCATCATATTAAGTGATGCATAACGTAAGCAGACATGAAAGAGTGCAACCTCTCTTGCGGACCCGTGTAGTCCTCAAGGTCACCTGCTCAGTTGATGATGGTAATGCAGAAGTCGTGGCTGCCCGCGGTGGGGAAGAAGATCTAAGGCGGCGAAAGACAGTTTGGAGGGTGGATCCCTGCTGTGGTGAACCCATCCGTCGTTGGAGCAGCTGAGCTGGGGTGGAACACAACGCAGCAGGAGCAGGACAAACCACACGAGGTTTTCTTCGACGCATATCTGTAACAGAAGTAATTGTGTAAGGGCTTGTTTGAATTGGAGGATTCTAACAATGCATGGATAGGAAATACACATGAATAGGATAGGAATGCATGTGCAAAACAGAGAATTTAAAACCAAAGGATTTCTGCCAATCTGGGTGTTTGGTTCACAAGAATTGGAAGATCATATGATGCAAAGAAGCATGGTGAGATTAAGTCAAACCACAAGAAAATGTACAGTTATAATTCTATTATACTACCATCTCTTAGTCTTGTGCTTCATGAATAGGAATTTGCAAAGGAGGAAAAGTGAATATTAAAATTCCTATGGTTTTTCTTTCAAGGAGACACTAAAGGAACAAATCCTACAGTTTTCCTTTGCTCCATTCCTTTGAACCAAATGCATCAATAGTAGTACCATAGGAAACTTTCCAATTCCTATGTTTTTCCTTCACTTTTCCTTTCAAGCACTGGCGATTCTAGTAGGCATGCTTGAAAAGGGAAAAGCCTACACTCAAAAAATGCTTTTGTGCTACTTCTACTACTTTGGACCCACGCCACTTCCCTACTAGCTCAACTCCCAGGCCCATCTACAAATGCACAGCTCGAACGCGTAGAAATAAATAATGATGGCGCTCAAGAGAGTCCATCACGGATAGCTAAGTTGCCTGGTACCTCACTGCTTGTCATATAGTAGGAGAAACTAATTGTATTTCACATTACTACGTGTGCTCAGTGGACAATATATATAACATGTAGAGTAAAAAAGTGATGCAGCAAGTGTACTACCTCTTTGGCGAAGCCATGTTGATCTCAGCGTGATTGGGTTGGTCGGTGCGGATGCTCCGGTTGATTTTGCTATCGGAGGAGGGGAAGAAGTTCTTAGGCATCTGGAGATGGAGCCGTGGGTACTGCTTCGCTGTGATGGAGGGTTTCATCGTTGGAGCATCTCCGGTGAGTTGTACGATGGTGAGGCTGAAGCAGGAAAGAGAGACAATGTTAACCTGAGTGGAAATCTAATAGCATCTCCAATAGATGATGTAAAATACATAACCACAAAGTGCTAGATGTAAAATACGTCAGCCACTCATCTCTGAACTTAACTGTCGAAGCTGAATTTAACTGTCGAAACTAAATTTAACTGTTGAAACTGAATTTTGCTATCGAAACTGAACGTACTAGTAGCAGAAAAGCAGTAGCAATAGCACCCGGAGAAGCAGCACGTGCGAGAGCCGGGACAACTGGTCGTGTAGCAGCATCTCAGGTAGCAGCTACAGGGGCTCGAGTGAGAGCAGGATCTACTACTCGTGCAGCAGCAGCGCGCGCAAGAGTAGAGCAGCATCGCGTGCAAGAGCAAGAGCAAGAGCGAGAGCAGCAGCGCACGCAAGAGCAAGAGCAAGAGCAAGAGCAGCAGCGCGAGCAAGAGCAAGAGAAGACCATGCGGGGGATCGAGAGAAAGAGCAGAGCAGCAGCACGAGCGAGAGCCAAAGTAACAACAGCTCCTACTGATGTGGACATCGCCGTCGAGGGAGCGACGCGATGGCGGAAGTGGCTGGCGACGTCATGGATAGAGCCGTGCCATGTCAGCTCGGGACCAAGCGCCGGCAGCATCGTTAGATTGAATCAAGAAGAAAATGCAACGATTAGTATAGAACCTCTTTGGTGGCGCCGATTAGGCCTCAACTTCATCCGAGGAATTGGTGATGATGTTGCTCTTCTAGTGGTGCAGGTGAAGACAACGGTGTGGGAATGCAGGTGGTGGGAAAGACGAGGGGAACGTCGGGGCAACTCCTTGGAGGTGGAGGACGGGGTGGCTGAACCAGCAGGATGATGAGATCGACGACGGATCCTCATCCAGTGCGGTGGATGAGGGACGTCGAGGTGATGCTGTGGACGACGTCGTCGGGGAAGAGGCTCTGGCTGGGTGGCGGACGGAGGGAGGGTGTGGGGCTTCGCGGGTTTTCACGGCCTCGGTGTACGAATAGGTGGGCGGATGGGATGGGAGGGGCGAACCATGGCTTAGGGACACACTTGTCCGAAATGTGAGGTAAGTAAAAAAGTACCCCCACCGATTTGAGCTAGGCGATTCTTTCGGTTCAGGGGTATCACGGGCATTTTGCGTGTCGGGATTTTGCAGGAGGTGGGAGTTTTTGTGCATTGTAATTTTGGGATAGCAAGGCGCGGGTTGAGATGGAGGGAGTTTTGGGAGCACAACGAGACAAAGATATATCTTAAAATTTTGGGGTAACAAGGCGCAGGTTGAAGAGGCGTGAGTTTTGCAACATGATAGACATATATGCTAGCTTGAAATTTTGGCATAACAAGATGCGACTTGAAATTTCGGGAGAACAAGCTTAACGTGTACATAAAAACACAAACCGCACCTCACTAGAGAGAGCCATGTCCCGTTTTACTATATTACTAGAAATGCATTCAAATACAACAACAACAAAACTAAAAAAATCAGGACAACAAACATAATGTGTACAGTACCAAATCAATTTGCACTTCCCTCAACAATAAAAAAACAATTCGTGTTGTCTAGCATATGGACTAAATTTGAGTATATTTTCCCTGTTTGAATGGGATTGTACTCGGGTTAGTTATACAACCATCTAAATATTATCTTCACAACACATGACATGAATATAGGAGTAGTAAATTCCTATATAAATATGAACTACATGTACATACGATCTCAAATTCAAATATATGTATCCATTTTATGTTGAATTCAAATCATAGTACATGTATGCTCTAGCTAGATGTTCGGAATCTGAACCATGTATGATACTACGTACAATGTGTTTAACACACACAATACACGCATAAACACCATTTAGACTAGTAAGGTACACGTGCATTGCGCGCATGAGATTCGGCAACCAAATTATGAATAATTACCACACTATGGCATGTAAGGTTTGAGTCATATATGCATGATGTAGATGTTCATTTAATTCTTATAGTTCATCTCATTCAAAATCAATTAGTTTTTATAAAAAAAGCTAATCAATTTTAAGATTCATGGAATTCTGTGTTGTAAAGCATAAAGTAAAAAAACAAATAATGGCAATTCATGTAGATTTTTTTGGGTAATTATGATACGGAAGATTCTAGAACAAAGGAGAAGTGCTTGTGTTTTGAGGTTTGTGCATTATGCTTAAGTTCAACCATGTAGTCTTCTGGATTGTACATGTGGCTAAATCTGGTGGAATGTAGATGATATTCAACGACCAATAGTGCTCGGATTTGCCATCTCTGCACCGTCGGATTGGCTTCATCGAACGACCATCTTTCAAAGTTATTCGCACACTATATAGGGATATAGATATAGATATGTGATGTGAAGCCACCCATCATCTCCAATTTGAATAGTGTGTCCATGCACGGATGCAATGTGGCCAAATGATGCCTGCCATCGGTATCTCAAATTCAAATTAGTCTGACCTTGTTTCAATGTGTATACAGTATAGCATGCTCAGTTCCAAACCACACTGCACATATCTCAGTTATATTCATGCATGCATGGGTTTCAAACATCATGATCTCTTATTCAAATATGTGAATTCAAATTTACATTGATTATGGCCTCACCTAGCCTTTTACACCCACACAATCATCTTCTCTTTATAATTGTACCACTAACTTTCTCTCGTGCATGCACACACACTACCACTCAGCATTATCCATCGCACACATGCAATCTTTTTCTTCAGGTCGGTCTCCCATGCATACACACACACACCTCCCCCTCTTCATCACTTTGGGCATTCTTTATCTCTCACATGCATGTGCAACGATCGATGTTCCTCTATGTGTGTGTACATAGCTGGGTCTTTCCCAGTTTTCCAGACAAACCGATCGATCTATATATCTAGTCAGGCCTCACCCTCTTTCCCACGCACACATCAATCAATATATACCTCTCTATATAGGATTACATAGCTAATACACCCACATTATACATCCATTGTCCCCCTCTCATCATCCATGCCTTCCGCTTCATCTCTCAGAGACGTGCACAGTGGCGAAGACAGGGGACAGCAAGGGCCCTACCCCCTAACATCACTATATATTGAGGTTAATATGAATGTGATCAGTAGATCAATTGCTGGTAAAATGGTTTAAGTTGATTAATTGGCCCTCCCCGTAAATGATTGGCAATGCTTGCCCCCTAGCTCATTTATTTTTCATGGCTCCGCCACTGCGTGCAACAGCGCACTCGCCCCCTCTCTTTAAATATCGATCTCGCACTTGTGCACTCCTTCAAATTCTCCCTCCACTTGGCTCCTCGCACCATCTTCCCGCCACCCACCCCCATATCCAAGTGCTTGTACGCTCGTAGAGCTCTTCCCTCTATCTGTCTCTTATCGATATCTCGCGCGGTGTGGCGACCGGTTTTCCGGGTATTAACTTCCAGAAAATGGCCTTTGTGCTCACCAGCCCCAGGATTACTGTTAGCTGATGAGGCACCAATTTGATACAGAAATTCCAAGCAAAAAGCAAAAAATGTAGTACAAGACCATTCTGGCTTGTGAGTACAACAATTTGGTTTCTAGTGGTTGATGGCGGAAGCGTTTTGTGGATCATGAGCGTCTATGGGACTCCATTTCCCACAGGAATAGCTGACCAGGTTAACTCCTATCTTCGCAAGGCTGCTATCACCATTTCGTAGGTTCCGGGGCTGTCATCACGATCGCTCCTCTCCGCGCAAGAAATCTGGCCAAGACAATAGCCAGGGACAAGCCAGTGAGTACTTTTGAATGTACTCGCAAACATAATGAACATGGGTATAATATAACAACGGTAAATCATGACGTCAGTCACAAAAAAAAATCTCTGATGCATGCAAGCAAGTTATTTATGGATATGCAATAACATAGAAGTGATAAAATTATAAAATAAATAACAAGCATGCCATAGTCGGGCGCCTCAGCGACACCACATAAAGGGCTTATAAAATAAATGCCACAGTCGGGTGTCTCAGCGACACCACATAAAGGGCTGATAAAATAAATGCCACAGTCGGGCGTCTCAGCGACACCACATAAAGGGCTTATAAAATAAATGCCACAGTCAGGCGTCTCAGCGACACCACATAAAGGGCTGATAAAATAAATGCCACAGTCGGGCGTCTCAGCGACACCACATAAAGGGCTGATAAAATAAATGCCACAGTCGGGCGTCTCAGCGACACCACATAAAGGGCATATAAAATAAATGCCATAGTCGGGCGTCTCAGCAACACCACATAAAGGGCTTATAAAATAAATATTCTTAGTGAATATCCAGGAGGTAAAACCGTCCCAGGGATACTCAATACTTCAAAAAGGGTTAGTCCATAATAATCATAATCATCATAAGTCACCAATCATGATCCATGTTCTGGTTTAGCATTTTTCTCCTCCGAAGACCGACACTAAGACCGACACTTGACCCATCCCAGACTGTAATCCTTAACCATGGACACGGCTATTCGAATAGGTTTTAATCTCTGTAGAGGGTGTACTCTTTACCCACGAGTAACGGATTCCTTTAGTCCATCAGGACTAATTCCGTCTATGGTCTTTTAATTGGAAACACACCTATCCGCACACACCAGCCCAACTTACCGGTGTCTAGAATCACCCACAACACCCTTAAGCGAAACTCTAAGTGGGGAGGCTACAACCTCGATGTAACATGGGATCACAAAATTTATACCGCGCGCAAACTGGGGGAGCTACCCCTTCGGCTACAACCGAAACACCCATGCTCCCGGACCAGGTGGCATGCCTACCGGATGCCTCCGGTATCTTCCACCATGGCCTCTCTGTATGGTGTGTGCTAGGAAAGGGTTGACAATTCACTGAACCATACCCTACCTATGGCAGGGACAAGTGGCAGTACGAAACAAGTATGGGGGTTACCGGAACAAGACTCGATCTACGGTTGACTCAGGAGGTTTAAATATTCCCTGCATGATTAGCATAACAATATACTTCAACCAACAGATAGAAACACCACGTGACATACCCCCCCATGCCATACCGGACACGACCGTCTCGACAGAGGACTACGAACTAGACCGTGTCTACCCAAGACAGAGGCCTTCCCGGCTTCCCTTCCGGTATGCATGAAAGGCATATGACGGTGATTTCCATCACAACCATATCACTCCATTAGCATGAAAATCATTAATATGCACTCATGAGGAGGAACACATCATCACATAAAATGACGTATGCCTGTGTAGGGTGGTGTTGTCACCGTGTTAAAACAACACACACAATATTATGCCAGGGTTCAGAATGCTTTCCTTTAAGTCGTGGGGAGGCAAGGTGCATTCCAAAACTCTTGAAAGCTTTGTCCTCTCTTCAAAAAAATCCTATTTAAAAATATATTTGAATTAACACACAATTTCAAAACAGCACAAAAAGTTGTTTTGAATTTTTTTCAAATAAAGCTTAAAATAAACTAGACAATATTTGAGAGAGGTAGGAAAAAGAATCAACTCATTTGGAGTTGTATTTAAAAAGTTAAGCTTAGTCAAAGTTTTGGTTAAAATCTGTTAATTAAGATAAAACAGAAAAAAAAACGATTCGAATATATACGTACACGTCGAAAGCGTATTCTGGAAACACGTTTCCACTTATCCAGCATGGACCACGCCTGAGTCACTGATAGTGGGCCCGCCTGGCCCACTGGTCAGGTTTGACTGGTCTTCCCTCCCCTCTTCTTTCTCTGTCCGAGCGGGGCGGAACTCCGGCGAGGCTCGTCGGCGAACGGTGGCACCGTTCGGGAAACCGAGGCCACCCGAGGTCTCAGGGATCTAGGCGATCCTACTGGTGGTCGCTTTGGTCTCTGGGGTGGACGGAGCTGCCGGCGGCGAGCTCCGCAGCGGACGGTGGCCGTCGGGCAAAGTGAGTTTTTGGCTCCGACGGTCCCTGACCAAAATCGAGTAGGGGGATGGACTCACGAGAGGGAGAGGGGGTTCCTGGTGAAGAGAGTGGATAGGGGGAGGCCCTGGTTGCGCCGAACAGAGCTGGGAGGCGGCGGTGGCCGAAATGGCCGGAGTGGGGGAAGACGGCCTCTTCCTCTCCAATTGACGGCAACGGGGGCACTAGGAGTATGGTGTGAGGCTGCTTGTGTGCTCGGAGGGGCTCGAGGGGCTTCCTTTTATAGCGCTCCCACGTCGGTTCGCGGCGGCAGTGGATGAGCTCGTCGGCGACCGCCGTTCTGTAGCTTGCAGGGCATCGTGGCGGGGCTGGGGATGGCGGCAGGAGCTAGCGGACGAGCGGGTACTGCTCCAAGGGCGAGCTGGCGAGCGGGCGTGGCTCGGGCGGCGCCGACCAGTGCAGGGGCTGTCGGGCGGCAGTGGCGGCTAGCTCCTGGCTTGCCGGAGACGTGGCGAGGGCTGCGGTGCTCGTGGGGAGCAGAAGGGGACATGGCGTGCTGGCTGCGGTCGGCCAAGGGCCAGAGTGGGTGCGGGGCGAGACGCGGCGGCTCGGTTGCGGCATGTGCAAAACGCGCGCTCTGGGCGCGCCCAGAGCACGCACGGGACGTGCTCGACAGAATGCTAAGGTATGTTAGGGGGCTCTAAACCACAAGAGGGTTAGCAGGGTGGGGTTATAGGCTAGGGCAAATCCATGGGACATGCTGGTCTGGTCGGGGTATCAAGTTCATAATGTAAACAAAAACTCATGCCAAATCTGTCCATGCTCTCAAGGTGTTTGACAAAATGCCAAAGGCACCTAGGCAGTTCTTGGAGTGGCCAAATCTCCCAGAGTGGGGTCTCTTTAGATGAAAGAGAGGGTGGTGAGGTTAGTTTGACAAATGAAGAAACTTGCTAGTGCAAGTTTTGCAAAACTTCAATTCTGGACAGGGAGTAAATGGCATCATTACATGAACCAAAAATGTCCCAAAGGGTGCATGCTCCTGGACTTAGAGGTTTTGTAGGGTTGACTAGAAGCAGGTGAAAGCACAAGGTCACTAGAGCAAAAATAAATAGGGTTGCAGTAGAAAACACAAGGCTGGACCAGAATGAAAAAGAGGTTGATTCACTCAATTTTTCCAAAGAACATCACTAGGTTTTTGCATAAAGTTGGATGGCATGCTACCACTGACATCCCATAATTTTGGTGGAGGCTTTAAAGAAATATTTAAATAGGCTGTAGTGCAAAAATGCCCACTGGACCAGATTTGAAAAACAGGTGTAGAACTCAAAATATGCAATGAATGAAATATATTTTTGCATAAAAGTGATTTTGAAACATCACATGACATCTCCAAATTTTGGATGGAATTTTAGTTAAATTTATCAAATGGTGGTAGTTCAAAAAGAGCTCCAAAACTGATGAAAGTCATTTTAAGGAATAATGCTCAGGAAAATATAATTCAATAAATAAAGTTCTACTGATTAAAAATTGTTATATTGAGAGAGCATAGAAATCCAATACATTTTTGGAAAGTTTCCACTTGGGTAAAACTCCTCAAAAAAAAGAAAGGTTCTGAAATCAACAGAAAATCCAGAAGGCAAAATTTTTAAACTCCTGGCAAAATTTTAATAATTAAAACCTGGTTAAATTTTTGGGGTGTTACAATACTACCCCCCTTAAGAAAAAATCTCGTCCCCGAGATTTGCTAAGGATTTGAAAATAATACTTTTACCAGGTCAAAACAGTTACTTTACTTAAGCGGTAAAAATCGGCTACAGTGAGAGGGCAATAAGTGGTGTAAAACTACAGGGTGGGACACTCGCGTTGTGTGGAGAAATCCACGTTTAGGAAAAACGAGTGATTCCTACGTTGGATGTAGTAAATTTAGAATAAATTCTAAAGCACAGTGCTCCCTCTGGCTGACAGGTGGACCTAGGGCCCACTGTCAGTCTCTCCTTCTTTCTCTGGCTCTCTCTTCTTCCTCTCTCCCGCGTGCTTTCCCACGCTTTCTCCACCGCGACGTCTAGGGCGTATGGCATCTAGGCCGTACTGCGATAGTGCGTGGCGTGCTTGCTGCCAGTGCAGCGTGCACTCACTTCGCGGGCCAGTGCGCTGTCGGCACTGCTCGCGGATTGGCCTCCGAACACCGGCGATCCGGCGACAAGCGGCGCTGGTGGACTTCGCCCACCGTACACCGATCTCGAGCTATAAAAAGATCGCGGTGCTCCTTCTTCTACTTTGCACCTGGCCTCGTTTCTCCTCCTCCTTCTCCTCCATTACTGCTTACAGGAGTTCGAGACGAGGCTCTAATGGCGGAGGCGGCGCCAGACTGGTACGTGATCCTAGTGTGCGGAGGGATGCCGGCAGTGCTGGGGCTCTCCGTGCTCCTGTGCGCGATGATCCTCGATGATCACCGTGATGCTGCTGCCCGGGTGTTGGCTCTCCGCGGTGGCGGTGATCACGAGGACTAGGTGTGATGCCGGGTGTTAGCTATTGTCGGTGTGCCGAAGGTGATTAGTATCCGGATGATTTTCCGCTAATCTCTCCTTTGGAGGCTGTGGTGCGCTTAGGGAGGGAATCGGTGAGATGCAACACGGTTACGTGTCTTTGCAAGCAGTGTAAGAGTCTGAGTGGTTGTGGGTCTGCTGCCGTGGTGCTGCGTGAATAAAAATAATCCATGACGTGAGAGGATAGGTGATGCAGCAACTCAGGGAAAAGAAATTTCACTCTAGGATTTTTCGTGGGGACAATGGTTAAGAAAAATCACAATGAAAACTACTCATATTAGTAGAAACCAAATAATCGACTCGTCGTACAAACTCGGGGTAGCATGCATAAGTTACAACGCAATAATAAATATTGCAATAATAAACACAGCAGTGACGTCTAAAATGAAAACGGTAGCTGGACGGGGTCCCGAGAAAACGTCTCTGGTACTTGGACACACTCCTCTTTTATCGGAGGAAGTGGATTGACCAGTCGATGTATGTGTCTCTCCTGGTCGGGCCTTAGTGGTCTGCCGATGGCAACCTGAGGATTCAAATCAGCGAGACTCTGGAGGTAATCCATTACTCACTGGTTCAAACGTTCTTGAGCGATGATGTACTGGACAAGGTTGGCCAGTACTGGGTCTCTCTCAAATCGTCCACCGGGAAAAGATGTTACTCCTCCGGGTGCTGCACGGCTCGGAAAGTAATAATACCCTCGTTCGCTGGCATAGGGTACCGCGAATCAAAGACGAGCAATCGCTTCGTACGCAGCAGCTTCTATGGCCATGTGTGGGGTTGGCATAGATCTCCCAACGAAGGAGACCTCCGGTGGGTCTTGGTTGGAGTCTACGGGAGGGATGTGTACTGCTGCCCAATATTTCGAGGTGGAAGGGGTGATTCTCGATTTGAATAGCTCGTACTGGGGTGACTGGGTAGAACCCATGGTACTGCAGGTAAAGTCCCACAATATTTTGACAAAGCTACCCGGGGTTGCATCTGGGGTTCTCAGATAAATACTAGGGCTCGGCATGGCAAGAAATGGTTGTGACGGTGGTGCACGAGGTGAGGGGTGCTGGGTAAGGTCACGAGGTGGCCTTCTTATATAGCATCCGGGCTGGGTTATTTACTTGGTGAAAGGTAATAAATCTGCCAGATCATCTCCAAGGGGTCGGGGTCAAAACCACAGATACACATATCTCAAAAAGGGGACGTGTTACTATGGGTGTCGTCGGGGTTGGTTTTGGTAGTTGTGCCTGAAATAAAAAAGCAACTGCAGGCTGACACAATTATGCAAGGGCTACTATTAAAACAGAGGCACAACAACAGACTGCGTTTGTTTACAAGGTCACACGATTACAAAGCGAGGATACACCGAGACTCGGCACTACTCGGGTGACTTAGTCTACCTCGTTTACATCCAAACGGGCATGCCTTGTGGATGTCGAGGCTTCTCCACGGGTCTCACTGTCAGGATTAGCTGGAGGTGGTAGAGGGGCTGCAGGGTTGGGGTGGCGATGATGACCATCACGGGGATTGTTGGCCACAATCCCGTTGGAGTTTCCTCCCAAAAGACGAGAAGCACTTCTGGGGTCATCAAAGCACCTTGATTGATGGCTGGGGCTGACCTCAGGGTCTCGATCGGGTGTCCGAACAGCATGACTGGGTTGTCAGTGTCGGGCTCGTCTTCCCTGCTTGCCGGGGCTCGGCGAACCAGCTCTCCACGAGCTGCGATCAGATCAATGGTGATCTGATCAAACAGTGCCTCTAGTGCATCTACATAACGCACTAGGTGCAACAATGCAGGATCCGTCTCATGGTCTCCGTTGGCAACTTGGGGTGATCTACCATACCCTTCACGCCTGGGGTAGTAGTAGAACGAGCGACGGTTAACTCTGGGCGACTCTGTCGGAGTTGAACTATAGCCTCTCGGGCAGCTAGCTGGATGGCTTGTGGCTCGAAGGAAGTTGTCCTTCCGGTGAACCTGTAGGGGCGTTCTGGCGACAGACTCCTACCGTAGATGTGCACAGTGGCCCAGAATTGACGGTCCTCACCGCTCATGGGTCCTTGGTACACGACATATTCTGGGGGCTCTTCTAACGCATAGGCACGACGGGTGAGGTTTGCGAATATGGTCACAAAACCTCCAAGGTTTGTTGTTGTGGTCTCATTGTGCACTACGGGGCCAGGCATTATGGCTAGGTTCAGGGAAGAGGTTGTGCTATGCTGGGTTGAGGCTAGCGTGCCCTTTCTATAGAAAAGGGGACGAAGTCTTCCTTCGCATGCTTGCGGATGGGACATATTGGGCGTCGGTCACTGGCGCTTGATCGATAGGCTAAGATGATAGGTTGGGCACCGACTGCCAAATAGTGTGAGGGTCACTGTGTGGCTATCTTGCACGAGAAGCTTGTCCGGGGTTTGGTTAAGGTCTGATGGGTTGGTTTACCTAGGTTTTTCGACCTGGCTAAGATAGGATTAGCCAATGGTCAGCCTGGCTCTGATACCAAGTTTGTGGCGACCGGTTTTCCGGGTATTAATTTCCAGAAAATGGCCTTTGTGCTCACCAGCCCCAGGATTACTGTTAGCTGATGAGGCACCAACTTGATACAGAAATTCCAAGCAAAAAGCAAAAAATGTAGTACAAGTCCATTCTGGCCTGTGAGTACAACAATTTGGTTTCTAGTGGTTGATGGCGGAAGCGTTTTGTGGATCATCAGTGTCTATGGGACTCTATTTCCCACAGGAACAGCTGACCAGGTTAACTCCTATCTTCGCGAGGCTGCTATCACCCTTTCGTAGGTTCCGGGGCTATCATCACGGTCGCTCCTCTCCGCGCAAGAAATCTGGCCAAGACAATAGCCAGGGACAAGCCAGTGAGTACTTTTTAATGTACTCGCAAACATAATGAACATGGGTATAATATAACAACGGTAAATCATGACGTCAGTCACAAAAATAAAAATAAAAAATCTCTGATGCATGCAAGCAAGTTATTTATGGATATGCAATAACATAGAAGTGATAAAATTATAAAATAAACAACAAGCATGCCACAGTCGGGCGTCTCAGCGACACCACATAAAGGGCTTATAAAATAAATGCCACAGTCGGGCGTCTCAGCGACACCACATAAAGGGCTGATAAAATAAATGCCACAGTCGGGCGTCTCAGCGACACCACATAAAGGGCTTATAAAATAAATGCCACAGTCGGGCGTCTCAGCGACACCACATAAAGGGCTGATAAAATAAATGCCACAGTCGGGCGTCTCAGCGACACCACATAAAGGGCTGATAAAATAAATGCCACAGTCGGGCGTCTCAGCGACACCACATAAAGGGCTTATAAAATAAATGCCATAGTCGAGCGTCTCAGCGACACCACATAAAGGGCTTATAAAATAAATATTCTTAGTGAATATCCAGGAGGTAAAACCGTCCCAGGGATACTCAATACTTCAAAAAGGGTTAGTCCATAATAATCATAATCATCATAAGTCACCAATCACGATCCATGTTCTGGTTTAGCATTTTTCTCCTCCGAAGACCGACACTAAGACCAACACTTGACCCATCCCAGACTGTAATCCTTAACCATGGACATGGCTATTCGAATAGGCTTTAATCTCTGTAGAGGGTGTACTCTTTACCCACGAGTAACGGATTCCTTTAGTCCATCGGGAGTAATTCCGTTTACGGTCTTTTAATTGGAAACACACCTATCCGCACACACCAGCCCAACTTACCGGTGTCTGGAATCACCCACGACACCCGTTAAGCGAAACTCTAAGTGGGGAGGCTACAACCTCGACGTAACATGGGATCACAAAATTTATACCGCACGCAAACTGGGGGAGCTACCCCTTCGGCTACAGCCGAAATACCCATGCTCCCGGACCAGGTGGCATGCCTACCGGATGCCTCTGGTATCTTCCACCATGGCCTCTCTGTACGGTGTGTGCTAGGAAAAGGGTTGACAATTTACTAAACCGTACCCTACCTATGGCAGGGACAAGTGGCAGTACGAAACAAGTATGGGGGTTACCGGTACAAGACCCGATCTACGGTCGACTCAAGAGGTTTAAATATTCCCTGCATGGTTAGCATAACAATATATACTTCAACCAACAAATAGGAACACCACGCGACATACCCCCTCAGGCCATACCGGACACGACCGTCTCGACAGAGGACTACGAACAAGACCGTGTATACCCAAGACAGAGGCCTTCCCGGCTTCCCTTCCGGTATGCATGAAAGGCATATTATGGTGATTTCCATCACAACCATATCACTCCATTAGCATGAAAATCATTAATATGCACTCATGAGGAGGAACACATCATCACATAAAATGACGTATGCCTGTGTAGGGTGGTGTTGTCACCGTGTTCAAACAACACACACAATATTATGCCAGGGTTCAGAATGCTTGCCTTTAAGTCGTGGGGAGGCAAGGTGCATTCCAAAACTCTTGAAAGCTTTCTCCTCTCTTCAAAAAAAAATCCTATTTAAAAATATATTTGAATTAACACACCATTTCAAAACAGCACAAAAAGTTGTTTTGAAATTTTTTCAAATAAATCTTAAAATAGACTAGACAATATTTGAGAGAGGTGGGAAAAAGAATCAACTCATTTGGAGTTGTATTTAAAAAGTTAAGCTGAGTCAAAGTTTTGGTTAAAATCTGTTAATTAAGATAAAACAGAAAAAAAACGATTCGAATATATACGTACACGTCGAAAGCGTATTCTGGAAACACGTTTCCACTTATCCAGCGTGGACCGCGCCTGAGTCACTGACAGTGGGCCCGCCTGGCCCACTGGTCAGGTTTGACTGGTCTTCCCTCCCCTCTTCTTTCTCTGTCCAAGCGGGGCGGAACTCCGGCGAGGCTCGCCGGCGAATGGTGGCACCGTTCAGGAAACCGAGGCCACCCGAGGTCTCAGGGGATCGAGGCGATCCTACCGGTGGTTGCTTTGGTCTCTGGGGTGGACGGAGCTGCCGGCGGCGAGCTCCGCAGCGGACGGTGGCCGTCGGGCAAAGTGAGTTTTTGGCTCCGGTGGTCCCTGCCCAAAATCGAGCAGGGGGATGGACTCACGAGAGGGAGAGGGGGTTCCTGGTGAAGAGAGTGGAGAGGGGGAGGCCCTGGTTGCACCGAACGGAGCCGGGAGGCGGCGGTGGCCGAACTGGCCGGAGTGGGGGAAGACGACCTCTTCCTCTCCAATTGATGGCAACGGGGGCTCTAGGAGTACGGTGTGAGGCTGCTTGTGTGCTCGGAGGGGCTCGAGGGGCTTCCTTTTATAGCGCTCCCACATTGGTTCGCGGCGGTAGTGGATGAGCTTGTCGGCGACCGCCGTTCTGTAGCTTGCAGGGCATCGTGGCGGGGCTGGGGATGGCGGAAGGAGCTAGCGGACGAGCGGGTACTGCTCCAAGGGCGAGCTGGCGAGCGGGCGTGGCTCGGGCGGCGCCGACCAGTGCAGGGGCTGTTGGGCGGCAGTGGCGGCTAGCTGCTGGCTTGCCGGAGACGTGGCGAGGGCTGCGGCGCTCGTGGGGAGTAGAAGGGGACGTGGCGTGCTGGCTGCGGTCGGCCAAGGGCCAGAGTGGGTGCGGGGCGAGACGCGGCGGCTCGGTTGCGGCACGTGCAAAACGCGCGCTCTGGGCACGCCTAGAGCACGCACGGGACGTGCTCGACAAAATGCTAAGGTATGTTAGGGGGCTCTAAACCACAAGAGGGTTAGCAGGGTGGGGTTATAGGCTAGGGCAAATCCATGGGACATGCTGGTCTGGTCGGGGTATCAAGTTCATAATGTAAACAAAAACTCATGCCAAATCTGTCCATGCTCTCAAGGTGTTTGACAAAATGCCAAAGGCACCTAGGCAGTTCTTGGAGTGGCCAAATCTCCCAGAGTGGGGTCTCTTTAGATGAAAGAGAGGGTGGTGAGGTTAGTTTGACAAATGAAGAAACTTGCTAGTGCAAGTTTTGCAAAACTTCAATTCTGGACAGGGAGTAAATGGCATCATTACATGAACCAAAAATGTCCCAAAGGGGTGCATGCTCCTGGACTTAGAGGTTTTGTAGGGTTGTCTAGAAGCAGGTGAAAGCACAAGGTCACTAGAGCAAAAATAAATAGGGTTGCAGTAGAAAACACAAGGCTGGACCAGAATGAAAAAGAGGTTGATTCACTCAATTTTTCCAAAGAACATCGCTAGGTTTTGCATAAAGTTGGATGGCATGCTACCACTGACATCCCATAATTTTGGTGGAGGCTTTAAAGAAATATTTAAATAGGCTGTAGTGCAAAAATGCCCACTGGACCAGATTTGAAAAATAGGTGTAGAACTCAAAATATGTAATGAATGAAATATATTTTTGCATAAAAGTGATTTAGAAACATCACATGACATCTCCAAATTTTGGATGGAATTTTAGTTAAATTTATCAAAATGGTGGTAGTTCAAAAAGAGCTCCAAAACTGATGAAAGTCATTTTAAGGAATAATGCTCAGGAAAATATAATTCAATAAATAAAGTTCTACTGATTAAAAATTGTTATACTGAGAGGGCATAGAAATCCAATACATTTTTGTAAAGTTTCCACTTGGGTAAAACTCCTCAAAAAAAGAAAGGTTTTGAAATCAACAGAAAATCCAGAAGGCAAAAATTTTAAACTCCTGGCAAAATTTTAATAATTAAAACCTGGTTAAATTTTTGGGGTGTTACACGCGGTCGACCCCTCCCCTCCCTTCTCGTATATCACCCTCACCCCATGCACATACATGTATGTATATAGGCCTCTCCTTCACACAAATTGCATTGACATGTAGTCCCTCACCATATCTTAGTATCTCTCACACACACGGACTATGTGTGCGAAATAGAAGAGGTGCACACATGAACTCGTTCCCACATACAAATGCATGGGTGCACGGTGGAGCACATTTGTAAAAAAATGAGCATGTAGAAAGCCTTTAGATGATGTGCCAAACTAGTCTATATATATACCTCTATATCTATATCTATACCCCTATATTGAGTGCGAATAAATTTGAAAGATGGTCGTTGCCAATCAGACGGTGTATAGATGGCAAATCCAAGCACTACTGGCCATTGGACATCATCTACATTCCTCCAGATTCTGCCACATGTACAATCTAGAAGACTCCATGGTTGAACTTAAAGCATAATGCACAAACCTAAAAACAAAAGTATTTCTCCTTTGTTCTAGAATCTTCTATATCATAACTGCCCAAACTCCTTTTCTAGTTAAATTGCCATTATTTGTTTTACTTTATGCTTTACAACGCACAATTCCATGAATCATAAAATAGATTGACCTTTTTTATAAAAATTAATTGATTTTGAATGAGATGAACTATAAGAATTAAACGAACGTCTACATGATGCATATTTGACTCAAAACCTACATGCTATAGTGTGATATTTATTCATAATTTGGATGCTAAATCTCATGCGTGCAATGCACGTGTACCTTAGTAGTACTTCTAGTATGTGCAAAACACGGAAATTAGTATTCCAATGGCACGCTACACAGTGTATCCCCTTTTTCAGTTAATATATTATGATTAAAATGATGTGGGGGCATCCATGAAGCCACGTGGCACATGTGGAGGCGTTGTCGCGACCTCCTTGTGTGGATTGATCACAGTGACGTGCTGTTGGTTCCATAGGAATGTACTTGTCCTCTCTCACACACGCTGGCAGTACATGCACGAAGCGAAGATGTGCATTTACGCACTCATTCCCTCGCACACACATGCGGGTACATGGTGGGACGCATTTTTGTACGAAGATCCACCCCATATGATAATTTGACGCATGTAAAGTCGTATACTTCATTGATGGCCAATTAATATAGTGCATGCAAATTGGAGTGGACGTGAGGGAGGAAGTAGTTGAGAAAGACATTACTACTGCACTGCGTGCATGCGAGTAGTTAAATCATGGGTTGCTACTTCCATTGGTCTCCTTCATATTTTGTGCCAATTTTTTAACATAATTTTAAGTAACACAATATGTATGCATGTCTTAAAAATTAATGTCATCGAAAACTACTTTCAAATGTGATTCCAATGACATAATTTTTGGTGACAAGCATTAACATTTTGTTGCTTACATTTTTGGTCAAAATTGGCACAAAATAAAAGGGGGACCAATAAACCAGGACGCAGGTAGGATGATCAATTTTTGCCTGGGTTACTGTTGGTGGCCTTTGTATTTAAATATGGACGGAGTGGAGTAGTACTATCTTTATCTTAGCCTCGTACGGCTCTCCCAGCGCCTACGCTCGCCACCCCGCCTAGCCAACTGGATCCCTCCATGGAGGATCCGCCATGGATAATCCCTTAGATCCCAGGATCCCGGGGGCTGCCCTCTCGCTGCGGCCCGCAGCACTGCCGCCTTTGAGAAAAACCCACATGTGTTTCAGAGGGGATCCATTGCTCTGGAATCACAGATCGGTGGCGCCGGAGGACATGCCAGGGTTGCGTTTCAGGTGGTGGGCAGCAAGGGCAAATCAGATCAAGGAAGCGTCGCATCGATTGGAGACAAGTTCGAAGGAGCTGCACCTGGCGAAGCACAAGGCGGGGGCGCAAGTCGATCTCAGGGAAGAGATGCTGAGGGATGTCAACATCTGGGAGTGTCGCGTTGATTTCGAGCTAGGGCTAATGGCAAAGATCATATTCACGGAGTCGACTATGGAGGAAAGAACCCGCATGCTTGCGGAATGGCATGAGCAGCCGGTGTAACTGTTCAAATGGGCGGTAGGAGAAGCCAAATCCCGAGACTAGCTGCGGCGACGCTGCTGGGCATGCATCGTAGGCGAGATGAGCTATCCTCCTTCCCCGCGAGTGATGCAGTGACCTTCTCGGTTGCTTCTGCAGTGAACTTGCGGTGCCATGTTGGTTTGCAACCGTGACAATCACTCCATCTATATGTATTGTATTCCTGTGAAAAACTTGGTTGTTTGGAAAAAGATGGTAATTGATTTATCACTAGTTTTTGAATGCTTGGTCGTGACAACCACACGAAGCCACAACCAGAAGTCTCCATCGCGTAATACTTATGGTCGGTCGCACCAACAGACGTTTGGTTAGACCCGCGTCTCAACGAAGGGACCCACATCGGCTTGGTCTGACATGTACGACCAGTTACATCACTGACTTGTCAGACCGCATTTGAGCAGTAGTACTTGAAATTAATGTTCCACCGAACTCATCGGGAGCCGTTTCGGGCCTCGAAACAAAAAACCATCAAGTAATCTTTAGCTTGTTCCCATCAGATTCCAAAGTAGTACTACCATGCTATAATTAAGTGCAAACCTGCTCACACCTAGTACGTATCAAACCTGAACGTGTTCCCACTATGTAGGTTTTAGTACTAGTGCTAGTACTAGGTTATAAAAAGTGGAACTACCTAGCCAAAAATCACTCTGCCTTCCTCCTCATAAGTCGTTCTTGTTCGTCCGTCCTTGCCATGGCCAATGTGCAAAGCTCTAGGTCGAGTACTACTCGTAACAAGACAGCGGTGACCAAGGCCGCGTCAAAAAAGAGAGGGCTTTCTGCCTCGCAGAGACCTCGAATGATCTCTCACGGGCAGGTGAGGGCTCCTAGGAGCGCCCTAGCCGCGGAGGCGAACATGCCAAGCTGGCGGAGCTGGAGTCGTTATCCCTCGACGACATGCTCGATCAGATCTATAAGTAGAAGGAGTTTATCGATGGCTTGGTGGAGCTGCTGAAGGAGAGCCTCGACGACATGCCTGCTGAGCTCAATGAGCAGAGGGAGTTGGCCGCCGGCTTGGTGATGCTGCTGAAGAAGAGCATTGCCTCGGATAAGAACGCGACCAGCGAAATCTTGTAACTTCAGGAGGACAAGGCAAAGCTCTACCACGAGCACGACCTGTTGAAGGAGGAGAACGCTGGCTGGAAGAAGCTGCATGAGAAGAGTAGTTCCTCGGTGAAGATGCTACATGCCCTCATTATGGAACAGAAGAAGAGGTTGGCGAAGCTCCGCATCGAGCACACGACTGCTGTCAAGGTACATAATGTGACCGTGGAAGAGATGATGAAGGCTCGCCTCGAGAAATCCCGCGTCATGGACAGAATGAAGAAGATGACGGAGGAGAAGCGCGAGCAGATGGAGGTTGTGGAGACGATGAAGAAGCAGTTACGACTCCGCGGCCAGCAACCCTTCATGTAGTAGAGAGCAACACCCCAGACTTGTGTGTGTGTCTTCCTTCTTTTTTGGGGGGATAATCTTCCTTCTTCTTTTGCTCCTATGTTTCTTCTTTTGCGTCGGTGGTTCGCAGCACGTGTCACGTTCTCTGTGAGGCATGAATAGAACAATGCTAACGATGAGCGGCGCAGTTGGATCGATGACTAGCAAATTAGATCATTTTTATCACCATATCACACTGGGCTGGCATGTTTCGTGCTCCTCCGTCGTACTAGTACTCCAGTGGAAAACTTGGGCGGAGGTTTTGTTAGTTTACCATACGAAGGATCAACAATGGCTGCTGCCAGGGTCAGCATTGAAAGTTGACAGGAGGACACCAACCCATTCCTCTGGAGGTCGAAGGGCTGGACTACAATGAGGCCTATCCGATCCAGGACTTCTATGTTGTTCGTAAAGTCTACATAAACGAATTTTACTTTGCCACCCGCGAGGAAGTCTATAGAAACAAATCCTCGCACTCAACATCGGCATGGCATATGTGGTAGACCAAGCACAAGTTATGCACGCAAACCTAGATCACGGCGGGCTTCTTCTTCTCTTCCTCCTTTAGATTCTTCTCTTTTCCCAGGACTGTGGTGTACTCAACATCTAGCCCAACGACCCATTCATCACCCTTTGACTTTTCGAACATGCGTCTGAAGCGAGCAAGGCATCCTTTTACCGTCGCAGAAGAATAGGTGTAGATGACGTTGAGCTCATCGCCGGTGATGGTTCTAACCTTGTACTCGCGACTGATCATGGAGATTTGGGACACCATGGATTTGGGAGCAGGGTTAGGATTAGTGGAACTGCTGTAATGTGAAAGGACGGGACGACTAGGAGAGAACTGCCATAATGTTAAAGGACGGCGGGGACGAGTAGGAGCGAACTGCTAGCGATTTTCTGATTATAAAAATGTTGAGTGGGGCGTGCGAATGGCAGGGTAGTGGCTTGCCCGGTGGATAAATGGATTCATGCACAGTACTATGGGGGTCCAATTAGATGTCATGTCTACTAGACGCCAATTAAATGGCTTCATGCATCTGGGTGTTCACACATCAAGCGCCAGGAAAATTACAGGTGATACGAAGCTTTCCATGCTCCCAAGATACGGGCTTCCGAGAGCCCTTGGATCTGAGACCGAACGGTTGCATGGTGTGATTCTAGACCTATGGGTGTATATCCTATCCTGGAGGGTAATTCTACAAATTTTCAGCAACTTAGCATGCGACGTTCGATCTCAGATCCAAGGGCTGTCGGCAGCCCGTATCATGGTCGCGCCTACCACGACCGTCACCTCGTTCGCGCGGTCGCATCGTTGGAGATTTCAGATGGTTATAAATGAGCATTTTTTGTCTCCTTCACATGCATGAAACTACTTCCTCTATCCAGGTGCGTTAGGCTATCTGATGTTGGCATGTCATACATAGTCATCACTTAGTCACTCATACAAAAAGGTTAGCTATAAGGTTGACTATAAGAGTTTTTTTACTTCTCTCTCTCTTTCTTCGTAGTATTTATTGCATTTGCCAAGGAGTAAGGAGTACTGTACTTGGCACCTGTATACCATGGAGGTGGCCAGCAATCAGGAGACTCACGTCAGTCGTAGCGTCGCAGTTAAAACGATAAAGGCAAGTCAAATCACAGGGGCCCACCTGTCTGGCAGTAACTCGCCATCAAATCACACAACCCTACGTTTGCAGCAGCCTACTCCCTCATCTTCTCGCCTCTCTGTCGAACCGAGTAGGCGGAACTGCCCCGCCTACCGCACAATAAAAGCCCCACTCTCGACTTTTAAATATAATTTTGTATCCATGGATTGCGCTATGGAGCAAAGCCTCAAGAAAACAGCAGCGGTACACATGTATAAAGGACGCCCGTCGCACCCTAGACGGTGGGTCGGTCTGGCACGCCGCTCTCCGAATGGAACGCGCATCATATTGTGTTTTCACACACATGTGGGACCGCAATTGAGAACCGATGATAGGCACACTCCCCGACCCGCAAGTCCGCTGAGTTAATGGGAGAGAGGGACGAGCGATAGTACTGGAGCAGCATTGTACAGATGTCGGTGCCTGGACAATCCCTGCATGACACGGGAGATCAGTTCGTCCATGCATGTGTCCAGACTCCAGTAGACGGCTTGATTGGCTATCATCTACATATCGTGCAGGCTGTGTTGTACAGGGCTGTAGTTCTGATGAGAAATCTAAAAAAAGGTTTCTTGTCATCTCGCAATATTATGTGTCATGTGCTTCGGATCACTGCGAGGGTTAAATAGCGACAACTGAGTTCCTCCAAGGTGCTGGTAATTGGGGGAACATGCACGGAGACTACTCAGCTGCCATCTAGGTCAAGTCGGCTATGTTAATTAAGACATCTATCGATGGGCCCCTTTTCTATGAGTTTGTCTTTAATTCGAGCTTTGATGCTCGTCTAGTTTGTCCATCGGGATTCATGCTGTCTCCTTGGGGCAGTGAGGTTATGGTTTCTTGTCAGGTGTCATTTTTTTGTGTTATATGTTAATCTGGTGCTTCATATCAAAATGACGACAACTGCGCCTCCGGGGCACGTGCATGAAGACTTCTTGACAGTCATTGACGAGGTGCGGGCTCCGGTGGATAAAAAAATACTCCACTATATAGGCAGGAGAATCCACGCTTGCTTGCTAATGTTGCTCTCTTCACACTCTCTCGTCCTCTCCAGATGTAAACATGACAGTGGTGGCCACACTCTCCTCTGCTCACCGCTGGTCACAGATCCAGCCGGATCCCCTCCACCGGGGAAGGTGAGAAGGTGCAATGTTCACACGGTCGTCCTCGGCGACGGCTCTTACCCACCGCAGGCGCGTCCCAATCAGTGTGCCTTGTCATTCTCTCCCATGCAGCGCCAGCTAGGGAGGGCCTCCGACCCCTTCTTCCTCATTGTCGTAGTGTGCGCAGATCCGGCCTCCCGCCGCCCACCTAGCGACATCCCGTCGACCCTCTGGTATAACTTCCTTCGAAACCGGCCTTGCTCTACTTCCCTAGCTCCTGACGTTGTTGCATTTGTATCTGTTACTATTTCTTAGCCCCCCTCATAGATAGGATCTATCGGCTGTTCGAAAGCCACCTAAATTTTTACTGTTAAGAGGTAAAACTAGTTCATGCAGTCGAATCTAGTACTACTTGGTTCAAACAGGGAAGAAAGGGGTGGGGTGTGGGGAAGATTTGTTACCTGAATCTAGGACTTGGTCGAGAGAGGAAATAATGGGGGCAAAAGTAGCAGAGACTGGCCATCCAACCGGTCTCTTGGTCTAATAGGGAAATAAAGGGAAACACAATACAAACTCAATATAAACTGATCTATTGGTTGAAAAAGGAAAGAAAGTGGGGACTGGGGGACAAGTCAACAGAGAATGTCCAGCACTAGATTTGCTAGCCTCACATAGTATAAGGTGGCTATACCGAACAAAAATGGGACCAACCCAGATATTCTGTTCTGACGTTTGTTGCCCCGAGCCCCTCTTATGTAATGCCACTGGGAAAATGTAGCAGTCGCACTTTTAAAAGTAAGCACATGTTAAACCAATGTTGTTTTCAATGTAATGCCTCCGGTAACATGAATCAATGGCATTGTTTTTCATGTCTTGCTAAATTTCCCATTATGACAAGTTGCTTCTTTCGTTAGAAATGCAACTGTCCTGGTCTGTCTACTCTCCCGTGCGCAAATACGAACTCTTTAGCAGCTGTTAATGTAATGTTGCTGGTAAAATGAAGCAATGACACCATTAAAGTAATGTCGTATTTAAACGTTATCATAGTTAATCCTAATGCCCACACTAATATCTAGCAATGCTACTGCTTTAGAAATGGCTAATGTCCTTGTAGGATCGCCATTCAGATAAGGAACATGCTTCTTTTCATTTGATGTATGTTTCATCACTTGTTAGTCATCCTCCTTTCCACCCATTTGTGCAAACAGAGATATACATTTCACGCTTGATCTTAGTTGAACTGCACAAATGGTATCCCAATTATAGTTGAACATTCCACGAGCTTCACGACCAACCTTGATGTTGCTCAATTTTATTGCAACTAATGAAGAAGAAGCTGCTAGCTCATGGGACATTGCTTCATTATAGGTGAACTGTACAAAAAGGTCCCATGAACTGAATCATCCATGTTGGTGACTGGTGTCATCCCTTCTATGATGGCATTCATTGCAGATATGGTTCCCATCACGAGGTATGTTCCTTTTTGGTCCGACCGTTTGCCAAAGATCCAGCATGTTGAGTCTGCTCTTGTGCTACTGTTTTGGCACTGCCATGATAAAGCAGTAATGTTATTATTTTGCACCTTAATCTAGTGGTACTATTAATTTGAGACAATGTTTTGGCACCGCTAGTGCCACTGATTTTTATATGTCGAAAGAGGGGGTTTCCTCCGATTTCATTAAAGAAACCCAACCATAAAGAACCATTATCCAACAACATCTCAATGTAAACGGACAGTTATGCAACTACTACTAATACGGACGGGGTACTAGCAGGAGACAAGTTCGACACATAAGCTAGGCAGGTAGAGGAACGCAACACCAGGCCGGCCAAGTTTGGATTACAACCCAAATGCTACCACAGAAACATCAGGGGGGAAGATAGGGACTGAAAGAGCCAGCTTCAGCATCCCAGTCTAAGCACCCCCGGCCTCCATCCTTGCGATGCATGGTACACCTCACTTGCCACCTACTCGAGCCTAGTGCCATTGATAAAATTAAATAATAATACAGTTAAAATAGAGCGAGTGTCCTCTCTATCATTTGATTTCCAATGTAGATAAAGAAAATGCCTCTCTTTGTTAGTATATGTTTCATCACCTAGTCCCATTGTTAATGTTTAAGTGTTTCTGCAAACTGGGGTGCTTAATTTTAGTTGATCTGCACAAAAATAGATATTGGAATGTCTCAAGCCCCTCCTTGTACTACCGATGTACACTGATGTTCATCACTGGCAG
Source organism: Triticum aestivum (assembly GCF_018294505.1). Lineage (NCBI taxonomy): Eukaryota > Viridiplantae > Streptophyta > Magnoliopsida > Poales > Poaceae > Triticum > Triticum aestivum. Next base: position 181,444,957 of record NC_057798.1, on the reverse strand, counting down.
AAGGTGTATCGCGGAGAATTGGGTCGATTTCCAGTATGAGGCCTACCGTATGAGGCGTCGCATGGACCATCTCGCCCTCCCAGCATGGCATACTATGGTACTATCACAATATTTTTCTTCTATATATTAGTGTATGTTTCATCACTATGGTACTATCACTATAATGTAATCGCAGTTTTTCATTATCTGTGCAAATAGGGTTATTCAGCTGCATTTTGGTGGAACTGCACAAATGTATGGATGGAACAACATATATGTAGAGTGTGAGGTGCCAAGTAAAAATTACCGACACCAACCATGCTCCATCTAAGCATTGGCATCCACCACCACCAGTGGGATGTGTGGCGCTCTTTGTGGACAGATCTTTCACGGCAGCAAATCCTCTAATCAAATACTAGTAGCTTATATTGGCACTTTTCTAGGGAGTACTCTTTTCTGAAAGAAGCACTAATCTATTTTTCTTTATTTGTACACAGTGTCACAACTTTGTTTTTGGTCCAGAGCTATTTTAGGGTGATTGGTGTAGTACTCAGAGACTGATTGTAAGCATGATTTTCATTAGTCATCACATTGATTGTAAGCATGAGCAGATGGAAGATTAGGTTAGTGCAAAGTTTACCTTAAACCCTACTACCGTCGTTGAAATGAGGCGAGCGGCGACGGAACCGTGGAGAACGGCAGGGAAGCAATGTCGCGCCATCCGGCCTTCTCTTATGGTGTGAGAATGAATACTCCTGTGGCCCCGGCTAGCACTGCACCCTCACGAGCGGCACACCATACTCGATCGATTCGTTATCCTCTGGATGCTCGACCTTCGACCTGTACGCCCACCACCTCCACCTGACTTTCGCCTCGGGCGAATCTGTCTGCTCCATCGCCCAGAGGAGATACTCGATGAACTCGAAGGGCTACGGCGTGACTGCCGCCGAGGAGTACATCACCGCCCTCATCACCGTCGTCTCGCTCTTTTGCATACATTGCCACATGGCCCTCGACGTCCTCGAAATTTCCCACTCGTTGTCAAACCAAGCAAGGATCTCCTTCAACCTGGCTAAATTCTCCTAGTCGCCACCGGCGATCTGCCCGATTCGCTGCTGCATCCTCTCCATAGATGTCCTTTTGAGAGGTCCGGTGCTAGCTTTGGAAGATGGGAGGAGAGACGGTCGTCTTGCAATGGAGAAGAGGGAGAGGTGATATGGTGGTTTTGCAATGGAGAAGATGGAGAGGAGAGGGAGTGGTTTTGCAATGGAGAAGAGGGAGAGGCGAGATGGTGGTCTTGCAATGGAGAAGAGGGAGAGGCAAGACGGTGGTTTTGCAATGGATAAGATGGCGAGGAGAGGAGGTGGTTTTGCAACGGAGAAGAGGGAGAGGAGAGACGATGGTTTTGGAATGGAGATGATGGAGAGGAGAGGAGGTGGTTTTGCAATGGAGAAGAGGGAGAGGAGCGTGCGGCTGATTTAGGATTGGACGAGAGGGCCGACGCGCTGTGACTGGATCAAAATCAAAATCAATTTACCCTTCAATTAAGAAAGAGACCCCAGATTAACTAGTCTCCCACTTATTCTGGGTCATATTTGACCATGATTTTCACAAATAAAATATATGTTATATGTTGCAAAAATAATATAATTTGAAAGTACATTCAGATACGAACCAAACAATATAATTTTTGGTGACATGCATTCACATTTTGCTTGTCAAATACAGTACGTGGTCAAACTTTGACCCAAAATACGCAAAACAAAAAAATACTTCCAAGACCAGCGCCGCTCCTCTCCTCTTAAACCACTGCTGTTCCTCTCCTCTCCCAATCCAAATCCAGCGTCGCTCCTCTCCTCTTCCATTTCAAAACCACGGCCCCTCCTCTCCTGTTCCATTCCAAAACCAGCGCTGCTCCTCTACCGTTCTAATCCAAAACCAGCGCCGCTCCTCTCCTCTTCCATTCAAAAACCACCGCCAGCGAGTGAAGGTGCTATGGAGAAGTAGATCGATGGAGTAGTACAACGATATGTGAGGATCGCATACGGCGACCCTGAGAAGCTAGCTAGGATTTTGGAGATACAGTCTTGGTTTGACAACAAGGACCAATTGATGTCTACTATGCAACCTTCTTCTTGTAGACGTTGTTGGGCCTCCAAGTGCAGAGGTTTGTAGGACAGTAGCAAATTTCTCTCAAGTGGATGACCTAAGGTTTATCAATCCGTGGGAGGCATAGGATGAAGATGGTCTCCCTTAAACAACCCTGCAACCAAATAACAAAGAGTCTCTTGTGTCCCCAACACACCCAATACAATGGTAAATTGTATAGGTGCACTAGTTCAGCGAAGAGATGGTGATACAAGTGCAATATGGATGGTAGATGTAGGTTTTTGTAATCTGAAAGTATAAAAACAGAAAGGTAACAAGTAATAGAAGTGAGTGAAAACGGTATTGCAATGCTTCGAAACAAGGCCTATGGTTCATACTTTCACTAGTGCAAGTTCTCTCAACAATGATAACATAATTGGATCATATAACAATCCCTCAACGTGCAACAAAGAGTCACTCCAAAGTCACTAATAGCGGAGAACAAACAAAGAGAATATTGTAGGGTACGAAACCACCTCAAAGTTATTCTTTCCGACCAATCCATTGGGCTATTCCTATAAGTGTCACAAACAGCCCTAGAGTTCGTAGTAAAATAACACCTTAATATACACATCAATCAAAACCCTAATGTCACCTAGATACTCCAATGTCACCTCATGTATCCGCGAGTTTGATTATACGATATGCATCACACAATCTCAGATTCATCTATTCAAACCAACACAAAGAACTTCAAAGAGTGCCCAAAGTTTCTACCGGAGAGTCAAGACAAAAATGTGTGCCAACCCCTATGCATAAGTTCACAAGGTCATTGAACCCGCAAGTTGATCACTAAAACATACATCAAGTAGATCACGTCAATATCCCATTGTCACCACAGATAAGCACATGCAAGACATACATCAAGTGTTCTCAAATCCTTAAAGACTCAATCCGATAAGATAACTTCAAAGGGAATACTCAATCCATTACAAGAGGTAGAGGGGGAGAAACATCATATGATCCACTATAATAGCAAAGCTCACGATACATCAAGATCGTGCCATATCAAGAACACGAGAGAGAGAGAGAGAGAGAGAGAGAGAGAGAGAGATTAAACGCATAGCTACTGGTACATACCCTCAGCCCCGAGGGTGAACTACTCCCTCCTCATCATGGAGAGCGCCAGGATGATGAAGATGGCCATTGGTGATGATTCCCCCCTCCGGCAGGGTGCCGGAACAGGGTCCCGATTGGTTTTTGGTGGCTACAGAGGCTTGCGGCAGCGGAACTCCTGATCTAGCTTTCTTTTAGGGGGTTTCTGTATTTATAGGAATTTTTGGCGTCGATTTCAGGTCAGGGGGGTCTCCGAGTCAGACACGAGGTAGGGGCACGCTCCCTGGGGGATAGGGCACGCCCCCACCCTCATGGATGACTCGGGACTCTTCCGGCCCAACTCTTTTTCTTCGGGGGCTTCTTCTGGTCCATAAAAAATCTCCATAAATTGGCAGGTCAATTGGACTTCGTTTGGTATTCCTTTTCTGTAAAACTCAAAAACAAGGAAAAAACAGAAACTGGCACTGGGCTCTAGGTTAATAGGTTAGTCCCAAAAATCATATAAAATATCATATAAATGCATATAAAACATCCAAGATAGATAATATAGTAGCATGGAACAACAAAAAAATTATAGATACATTGGGGACGTATCACCAATTAGCAGCAACAGTGACATCCATGGCCAAATATCTGCAATAGAGCAAAAAGGTGACGATACTTCCGAAGGGAGTCGCATGGGAGTACATAGAGCTGCCCCTCTGGGCCATGGAGCAAACAGAATCACTGAATCCGATAGTGAGGCATCGGTAGTGGGAGTATCGATCCAAGATGGAGCATCCACCAGAGATTGAAGGATCGAGCATTTACACGGTGCCATTTGTGAGGGTGTTGTGCCAGAGCGAGCCGGTGGAGTCTTCATCGACCGAACCCAACTGCAAGAGGAGAAGAGCAGTTGGCCCGACGATGCTTCCCCCCATCCTCTCCCTTGTTGTTCACCTTGTCTCACAGGGCGGCTGTCTGCCGCCGAGGAATAGGAAGGGACTGCCCCCAACCCAATAGTCCGGCACGTTGTGAATTGTCAGAAGGAGCTTAGGGTTGTCAGTATTTGCAGGTTGTGAATTGTGTTTTGTATTTTGAGAGTACTTTCAGATATGAATGTCTTTTGAATTTCAGATTTGCAGTATTGAGCATATGAAGTATTTATGATTTCTAGAGATCTATTTTTAGCACTTGAATAATGTAGTTTCATATAAAAGTGTAGACAATGTGATTCTCATAGAAGAAACTCCAAATTTCAGTTTCAGATAAGAAACTGCAAGTTTCAGAGGCAGTGCATGTATATTAGCACGCCCTTTTCAAACAGGGATAACATCATGTTGGATGTTTTATTCATGGTTGAAAATGAAACTACCAGGCAGTTAACATCATGCTGATCAACATTCATGCACTGCACATCTTCATATGATGCACAGTCAACAAGATATGCTATTTTTAAAATGCCCACACAATGTCGAGTGTACAAAAAACAGAGAAAACGAGGGACGAAGTTTTGGTAAGTGTTGGATGTGGTGTGCGTACATGACAATGGGGACCCACATGTCGATAATGGCAGAGGCCAAAAAATTAGAGATATTTTTGTTGGAAATATGCCCTAGAGGCTATAATAAAAGGATTATTATTATATTTCCTTGTTCATGATAATTGTCTTTTTATTCATGCTATAATTGTGTTATCCGGAAATCGTAATACATGTGTGAATACATAGACCACAACGTGTCCCTAGTGAGCCTCTAGTTGACTAGCCCGTTGATCAAAAGATAGTCATGGTTTCCTGACTATGGACATTGGATGTTATTGATAACGGGATCACATCATTAGGAGAATGATGTGATGGACAAGACCCAATCCTAAGCATAGCACAAGATCGTGTAGTTCGTTTGCTAGAGCTTTTCCAATGTCAAGTATCTTTTCCTTAGACCATGAGATCGTGTAACTCCCGGATACCATAGGAGTGCTTTGGATGTACCAAACGTCGCAACGTAACTGGGTGACTATAAAGGTATACTACGGGTATCTCAGAAAGTGTCTGTTGGGTTGACACGGATCGAGACTGGGATTTGTCACTCCGTATGACGGAGAGGTATCTCTGGGCCCACTCGGTAATGCATCATCATAATGAGCTCAAAGTGACCAAGTGTCTGGTCACGGGATCATGCATTACAGTAGAAGTAAAGTGACTTGCCGGTAACGAGATTGAACGAGGTATTGGGATACCGGCGATCGAATCTCGGGCAAGTAACATACCGATTAACAAAGGGAATTGTATACAGGGTTGCTTGAATCCTTGACATCGTGGTTCATCCGATGAGATCATCAAGGAGCATGTGGGAGCCAACATGGGTATCGATATCCCGCTGTTGGTTATTGACCGGAGAGCCGTCTCCGTCATGTCTATGTGTCTCCCGAACCGGTAGGGTCTACACACTTAAGGTTCGGTGACGCTAGGGTTGTAGAGATATTAGCATGCAGCAAACCGAAAGTTGTTCGGAGTCCCGGATGAGATCTCGAACGTCACGAGGAGTTCCGGAATGGTCCGGAGGTAAAGAATTATATATGAGAAGTCGAGTTTCGGCCATCGGGAAAGTTTCGGGGGTCATCGATATTGTACCGGGACCACCGAAAGGGTCCTGGGGGTCCACCGGGTGGGGCCACCTATCTCGGAGGGCCCCATGGGCTGAAGTGAACCCCCCCCTTGGCCCCCCCTGCGCCTAGGGTTGGGAACCCTAGGGAAGTGGGCAAAGCACCCCCCTTGGCCGCCTCCCCCCCTAGGAGATCCCATCTCCTAGGGCCGGCGCCCCCCTTGGGACCCTATATATAGAGGGGGGAGGGAGGGCAGTCGCACCCTGCCGCAGACGCTTGGCGAAGCCCTGCCGGGATCCCTGCTGCATCCACCACCACGCCGTCGTGCTACTGGATCTTCATCAACCTCTCCTTCCCCCTTGATGGATCAAGAAGGAGGAGACGTCACGCTGATCGTACGTGTGTTGAACGTGGAGGTGCCGTCCATTCGGCGCTAGGATCTCCGGTGATTTGGATCACGAAGAGTACGACTCCCTCAACCCCGTTCCCTTGAATGCTTCCGCTCGATCTACAAGGGTATGTAGATGCACTCCTCTCTCTCGTTGCTAGATGAACTCATAGATTGATCTTGGTGAAACCGTAGGAAATTTTTGGTTTTCTGCAACGTTCCCCAACAGTGGCATCATGAGCTAGGTCTATGCGTAGTTCTCTTTGCACGAGTAGAACACAAATCTATTGTGGGCGTAGATGTTGTCAACTTTCTTGCCACTACTAGTCTTATTTTGCTTCAGCGGTATTGTGGGATGAAGCGGCCCGGACCAACCTTACACGTACGCTTACGTGAGATAGGTTCCACCAACTGACATGCACTAGTTGCATAAGGTGGCTAGCGGGTGTCTGTCTCTCCCACTTTAGTTGGAGAGGATTCGATGAAAAGGGTCCTTATGAAGGGTAAATAGAAGTTGACAAATCACGTTGTGGTTTTTTCGTAGGTAAGAAAATGTTCTTGCTAGAACCCTATTGCAGCCACGTAAAAGATGCAACAACAATTAGAGGACGTCTAACTTTTTTTTGCAGCAATTGCTATGTGATGTGGTATGGCCAAAAGTTGTGATGAATGATGAATGATATATTGTGATGTATGAGATCATGTTCTTGTAATAGGAATCACGACTTGCATGTCGATGAGTATGAAAACCGGTAGGAGCCATAGGAGTTGTCTTAATTATTGTATGACCTGTGTGTCAATGATTTAATGCCATGTAATTACTTTACTTTGTTGCTAAACCGTTAGCCATAGTAGTAGAAGTAATAGTTGGCGAGCAACTTCATGGAGACACGATGATGGAGATCATGACGATGGAGATCATGGTGTCATGCCGGTGACGAAGATGATCATGGAGCCCCGAAGATGGAGATCAAAGGAGCTATATGATATTGGCCATATCATGTCACTACTATTTAATTGCATGTGATGTTTATTATGTTTATGCATCTTGTTTATTTAGAACGACGGTAGTAAATAAGATGATCCCTCATAATAATTTCAAGAAAGTGTTCCCCCTAACTGTGCGCCGTTGCCAAAGTTTGTTGTTTCGAAGCACCACGTGATGATCGGGTGTGATAGATTATAACGTTCACATACAATGGGTGTAAGACAGATTTACACATGCAAAACACTTAGGTTAACTTGACGAGCCTAGCATGTACAGACATGGCCTCGGAACACAGAGACCGAAAGGTCGAACATGAGTCGTATGGAAGATACAATCAACATGGAGATGTTCACCGATGATGACTAGTCCGTCTCACGTGATGATCGGACACGGCCTAGTCGACTCGGATCGCGTAACACTTAGATGACTAGAGGGATGTCTAATCTGAGTGGGAGTTCATTAAATAATTTGATTAGATGAACTTAATTATCATGAACTTAGTCTAAAATCTTTGCAAAAATGTCTTGTAGATCAAATGGCTAACGCTCATGTCAAGATGAACTTCAACGCGTTCCTAGAGAAAACCAAGCTGAAAGATGATGGCAACAACTATACGGACTGGGTCCAGAACCTGAGAATCATCCTCATAGCTGCCAAGAAAGCATATGTCCTAGAAGGAACGCTAGGTGAAGCACCCATCCCAGAGAACCAAGACGTTATGAACGCTTGGCAGTCACGTGCTGATGATTACTCCCTCGTTCAGTGCGGCATGCTTTACAGCTTAGAACCGGGGCTCCAAAAGCGTTTTGAGCAACACGGAGCATATGAGATGTTCAAGGAGTTGAAAATGGTTTTCCAAGCTCATGCCCGGGTCGAGAGATATGAAGTCTCCGACAAGTTCTATAGTTGTAAGATGGAGGAAAATAGTTCTGTCAGTGAGCACATACTCAAAATGTCTGGGTTGCACAACTGCCTGTCCCAGTTGAACATTAACCTCCCGGATGAGGCGGTCATTGACAGAATCCTTCAGTCGCTCCCACCGAGCTACAAGAGCTTTGTGATGAACTACAATATGCAGGGAATGGTGAAAACTATTCCTGAAGTATTTTCAATGCTGAAGTCAGCAGAGGTAGAAATCAAAAAGGAACATCAAGTGTTGATGGTTAATAAAACCACTAAGTTCAAGAAAGGCAAGGGTAAGAAGAACTTCAAGAAGGACGGCAAGGATGTTGCCGCGCCCGGTAAGCCAGTTGCCGGGAAGAATCAAAGAATGGACCCAAGCCTGAGACTGAGTGCTTTTATTGCAAAGGAAAGGGTCACTGGAAGCGGAACTGCCCCAAATACTTAGCGGACAAGAAGGCCAGCAACACTAAAGGTATATGTGATATACATGTAATTGATGTGTACCTTACCAGTGCTCGTAGTAGCTCCTGGGTATTTGATACCGGTGCCGTTGCTCATATTTGTAACTCAAAGCAGGAGCTGCGGAATAAGCGGAGACTGGCGAAGGACGAGGTGACGATGCACGTCGGGAATTGTTCCAAGGTCGATGTGATCGCCGTCGGCACGCTACCTCTACATTTACCTACGGGATTAGTTTTAAACCTCAATAATTGTTATTTAGTGCCAGCTTTGAGCATGAAAATTGTATCTGGATCTCGTTTAATGTGAGATGGCTACTCATTTAAATCCGAGAATAATGGTTGTTCTATTTATATGAGAGATATGTTTTATGGTCATGCCCCGCTGGTCAATGGTTTATTCTTAGTGAATCTCGAACATAATGTTACACATATTCATAATGTGAATACCAAAAGATGTAAGGTTGATAATGATAGTCCCACATACTTGTGGCATTGCCGCCTTGGTCACATTGGTGTCAAGCGCATGAAGAAGCTCCATGCTGATGGGCTTTTAGAGTCTCTCGATTATGAATCATTTGACACGTGCGAACCATGCCTCATGGGCAAAATGACCAAGACTCCATTCTCCGGAACAATGGAGCGAGCAACCAACATATTGGAAATCATACATACTAATGTGTGCGGTCCAATGAGCATTTAGGATCGTGGAGGATATTGGTATGTTCTCACTCTCACTCATGACTTAAGTAGATATGGGTATGTCTACTTGATGAAACACAAGTCTGAGACCTTTGAAAAGTTCAAGGAATTTTAGAATAAGGTAGAGAATCAACGTGACCGAAAGATAAAGTTCTTACGATCGGATCGTGGAGGAGAATATTTAAGTCACGAATTTGGTACGCACTTAAGGAAATGTGGAATCGTTTCACAACTCACGCCGCCTGGAACACCTCAGCGTAACGGTATGTCCAAATGTCGTAATCGCACTCTATTGGATATGGTGCGATCTATGATGTCTCTTACCGATTTACCGCTATCATTTTTGGGATATGCTCTAGAGACAACTACATTCACTTTAAATAGGGCTCCGTCTAAATCCGTTGAGACGACACCGTGTGAATTATGGTTTGGGAAGAAACCTAAGCTGTCGTTTCTAAAAGTTTGGGGATGCGATGCTTATGTCAAGAAACTTCAACCTGAAAAGCTCGAACCCAAGTCGGAAAAATGCGTCTTCATAGGATACCCCAAGGAAACCATTGGGTATACCTCCTACCTTAGATCCGAAGGCAAGATCTTTGTTGCCAAGAACGGATCCTTTCTGGAGAAAGAGTTTCTCTCGAAAGGAGTAAGTGGGAGGAAAGTAGAACTTGATGAAGTACTACCTCTTGAACCGGAAAGTAGTGCATCCCAGGAAAATGTTCCTGTGGTGCCTACACCGACTAGAGAGGAAATTAATGATAATGATCAAGGTACTTCGGATCAAGTTGCTACTGAACTTCGTAGGTCCACAAGGACACGTTCCACACCAGAGTGGTAAGGCAATCTTGTCCTGGAAATCATGTTGTTAGACAATGGTGAACCTTCGAACTATGAAGAAGTGATGGCGGGCCCAGATTCCAACAAATGGCTTGAAGCCATGCAATCCGAGATAGGATCCATGTATGAAAACAAAGTATGGACTTTGACAGACTTGCCCGATGATCAGCGAGCGATAGAAAACAAATGGATCTTTAAGAAGAAGACGGACATGGATGGTAATGTTACCATCTATAAAGCTCGACTTGTCGCTAAGGGTTATCGGCAAGTTCAAGGGGTTGACTATGACACCCCAAAAATTTGGCCTTGTTTTAATGAATTAAAATTTCTGCCAGGAATTAAAACTTTGGATTTCTGAGCTCCATTTTGATTTTTAAATCATTTCCTTCCCTGTTGTGATAAGTTTTTCCCAGAGAGAAAACTTTCCAAATATGTCTTTGGACTTATTTAATCTGTCAAGAGAAACTTTCCCTTATTTAATATAACTAATTAAATAATTAAGTTGCTTGATCTTTACTTTCTTGAAAATGGTTTTTCTAGGTTATATGGCCATATTTGAATTGCAACCATTTGTTATATTATTCTAAAAATCCAACCAAAGTTTGGAGATATCATGTGATGTCTCTAAATCACTTTTGTGCAATAATATATTTAATACATTGCATATTTTGAGCTCTACATTCAATTTTCTTCTCTGGTCCAGAGAGCAATTTTACACTACAACCTATTTAAATATTTCTTTAAAACTTCTACCAAAATTAGGGGAGGTCAGTAGGAGCCTATTATTCCACTTTGTGCAAAAACCTATTTATGTTCTTTGAAAAATTTGAGTGAATCAACCTCATCTTCATTCTGGACCAACTGGATGGTTTGTACAGCAACCATATTTTTGCTTGCTCTTTAACCCTTGATTCTTTCTCCTACTTGTAGTCCTCCATGTTAAACCCTTAAGTCCAGGAGCATGCACCCTTTAGATCATTTTTGGTTCATGAAATAATGTCATTTATTCTCTGTCCAGAATTGAAATTCTGCTAAACTTGCACAAACAAGTTTCCCCTTTTGTCCAAATAACCACACCACTCCCTCTTGCATCCAAAGAGACTTCAATCTGGAAGATTTGGCCCCTCCAAGACCTGCCTAGATGCCTCTGGCATTTTGTCAAACACTCTGTGGGCATGAACAGTTTTGGCATGATTATAGGTTTGTGTGATGAACTTGTCCATTTGTCCAAACCATGTTGTCTAGTAGCCTACTAATGGTCTCCAACCCAGACCTGTGGATTTGCACTTGATCCCAAGCAGTTTTGGCCACCCTGGCATTTCATCAAACATCTTCTGTGCGTGCACTGGACGCGCCCAGAGCGCGCCAATTGCAGCCACGCGCCCGAGGCGACACGCTGGCCCCCTGGCTTTGGCCCACACGGCAGCATCACGCCACGCGCTCCCCTTCTCACAGCTACGCGCCAAGCCGCCCCTCGCCGTGCCCGGCAGGCCAAGCGCTAGCCGCCGCCGCCGCCCGACAGCCTCTGGCCATGTCGGCGCCGCCGAGCCTTCCTCCGCTCGCCACCTGGCCCCTGGAACAGCGCGTGCTCATCCGCGAGTGTGTCTGCTAGCCCTCGTCGCCGCCACGTCGCCCTGTCTACAGAGAGGCGGTTCGCCGGAGAGCTTATCCACGGCCACCGCGGAACCGCCTTGCCACGCTATAAAAAGGGACCCCGAGCTTCCCCGAGCACGCAGGCAACCTCAGGCCACCCCTATGGCACTCCCCTAGCTCGCATTCGACCAGGGGAGGCCTCCTTCCTCATCTCCGGCAACTCCTGCCGCCGCCACCGCCCCGGCCAATCCGGCACCTCCAGTACTTCCCCCTCTCCGTTCTCTTCACCAAGAACCCCCTCTTCCCCCCATGAACCATTCACCCTACTCAATTTTGTTCGGGAGCCATCGCCGCCACAAAATGACTATGTCACCGAAGCTCCCTCCGCCGCGGAGCTCGCCGCCGGCGACTCCCTCCACCCCGGCGACCCTGCGACCACCGGAAGGACCGCCTAGGAGTGGCGGATCCATTCCTGCGCTCGGATGCCCGCGAAGAAACGCCGTTCGCCGGCGACAATCGCCGGAGTTCCGCCTCCGCTCGGGACAGAGAAAGAGGAGGGAGAAGACTAGTCAAACCTGACTAGTGGGCCACCTAGGACCCACTGTCAGTGACACCCCGCGCCGTCCACGTGTTTAAGTGAAGGCGTAAACTTCGGGAGTACGTCTCCTTGGAGCCTCATCAGCTAACAGTAATCCTGGGGCTGATGAGCACGACGGTCTTTTCTGGAAATTTATTACCCGGAAAACCGGTCGTGGCAGACTTGGTATCAGAGCCAGGCTGACCATTGGCTAATCCTATCTTAGCCAGGTCAATAAACTTAGGCAAACCAACCCACCAGACCTTAGCCAAACCCCAGCCAAGCTTCTCGTGCAAGATAGCCACACAGTGACCCAACACCTTTTGGCAGTCGGTGCCCAACCTATCAACCTAACCTGTCGCTCATGCGCCAGTGACCGGCCCCTAAAGAGTCCTTTCTCGCAAGCGTGCGAATGAAGACTCTGTCCCCTTTTTCTTATAAAAAGGGCACGCTAGCCTCAACCCAGCACAGCACAACCGCTACCCCAAACCGAGTCGCAATGCCTGGACCCATAGTGCACAACGAGACCACAGCAACCAACCTTGGAGGTTTTGTGACCATCCTCGCAAACCTCACCCGTCGTGCCTATGCGTTAGAAGAGCCACCAGAATATGTTGTGTATCAAGGACCCATGAGCGGTGAAGACCGTCAATTCTGGGCCACTGTGCACATCTACGGTAGGGGTCTAGCACCCGAGCGCCCCTACAGGTTCACCGGAAGGACAACTTCCTTTGAGCCACAAGCCATCCAGCTAGCCGCTCGAGAGACTATAGTTCATCTCAGGCACTTGTCGCCCAGAGTTAACTGTCGCTCGTTCCACTACTACCCCAGACGTGAAGGGTATGGTAGACCACCCCAAGTTGCCAACGGAGATCACGAGACGGACCCGCATTGTTGCACCTAGTGCGTTATGTAAGAGCACTAGAGGCACTGTTCGACCAGATCACTATTGATCTAATCGCAGCTCGTGGAGAGCTAGTTCGTCGAGCTCCGGCGAGAGAAGAAAACGAGCCCAACGCCGACAACCCAGTCGTGCCGTTTGGACACCCGATCGAGTCCCTGAGGCCTGCCCCAGCCATCGGCCAAGGTGCTGCGATAACCCCAGAGGTGCTTCGTCGCATTTTGGGAGCACACTCCAACGGGGTTGTGGCCAACAATCCCCGTGATGGTCATCATCACTACCCCGACCCTGCAGTTCCCCCGCCATCTCCGACTAATCCCGGCAGTGAGACACGTGGAGAAGCCTCGACATCCACCAGGCACGCCCGTTTAGACATAAACGAGGTAGACTAAGCCGTATAAGTAGCCCCGAGTTTCAGTGTATCCTCGCTTTGTAATCATGCGACCGTGTATATTAACGCAGCCTGTCGTTGTGCCTCTGTTTTAATAGTAGCCTTGCATATTTGGTCAGCGCATAGTTGCATATTTTTCCGGTCACAACTACCAAAACCAACCCGACGACAACCACAGTAACGCGTCTCTTTATGAGATATGTGTATCTCTGACGCTGACTCGACCTTTGGAGCTAAGCTGGCAGATTTATTACCTTTCACCACGGTAAAATGATCCGGCTCCATTGCTATATAAAGGCCACCTTGTGACCTTACCCAGCAACCCTCACCTTGTGCACCACACTCACAACTTTTTCCTGTCATGTCGAGCCCCAGCATTCATCTGAGAACCCCAGATGCAACCCCAGGTAGCTTTGTCAAAATATTGTGGGATTTTACCCGCAGTACCATGGGTTCTACCCAGCCACCTCAGTACGAGCTGTTCAAATTGAGGATCACCTCTTCCACCTCGGAATATTGGGCAGCAGTGCATATCCCTCCCGTAGACTCCAATCAAGATCCAACGGAAGTTTCCTTCATGGGGAAATCTATACCAACCCCACACCTGGCCATAGAAGCTGCTGCGAAAGAAGCGATTGCTCGTCTTCGATCCGCAGTACCCTATGCCCGCGAACGAGGATATTATTACTTTCCGAGTCGTGCAGCACCCGGAGAAGTAACATCTTTTCCCGGTGGACGTATTGAGAGAGACCCAGTCCTGGCCAACCTTATCCAGTACATCATTGCTCAAGAGCATTTGAACCAGCGAGTGATGGATTATCTCCAGAGCCTCGCAGATTTAAATCCTCAGATTGCCATCGGCAGACCATGAGACCCGACCCGGAGAGGCGCATACATCGACTGGTCAATCCACTTCCTCCGATGGAAGAGGAGTGTATTCCTTTACTAGAGACATTTTATCAGGACCCCGTCCAGTTACCATTTTCATTTTAGACGTCGCTACTGTATTTGTTTTTGCAGCATTTATATTTGCGTGTATCTTATGCTTGGTACCCCAAATTTGTGCGACGAGTCAATTATTTTGGCTTCTACTAATGTGTGTAGTTTTTGTTGTGATCTTTACTCCTTTAAATTAACTGTTTTTCCTCGCAAAATTCTGGAGTGAGATTTTTTTACCTGAGTTGCTACACCCGCCCCTTCTCACGACATGGATTATTTAATTTCACACAGCACCACGCAGCAGACTCACAACCATAATCATTCGGACACATACACTGTTTGCAAAACTTTGCAACGGTGTTACATCCAGCTAATCACCCCCTAACAACAGTTAGCACCCGGCACACTCCATCTACTCCTCATGATCACCACCACCGCGGAAAGCCAACACCCGAGCCGCAGCGTCGCGATACTCGTCGAAGATCATCGCGCACAGGAGCACAGAGAGCCCCAGCAGTGTCGCCAGCCCTCCGCATATCAGGATCACAAACCAGTCCGGCATCGCCTCCGCCATTAGAGCCTCACCCGAGCTTCTGTAAGAAGTAATGGAGAAAGAAGGAGGAGGAGAAGTGAGGCCAGGTGTGAGGAAGAAGAGAAAGGCACCCCGGCCGTTTTATAGCTCGAGCTTGGTGTACGGTGGGCGAAGTCCACCAACGCCGCTCGTCGCCGATCGCCGGTGTTCGGAGTCGAATCCGCGAGCAGTGCCGACAGTGCGCTGGCCCGCGAGGTGAGTGCACGCTGCACCAGCAGCTAGCACGCCGCGCACTACCACGGTACGGCCTAGATGCCCTACACACTAGGCGTCGCCGGTGGAAAAAAAAAGCACGCGGGAGAGAGGGAGAAGAAGAGGCTGACATTGGGCCCCGGGTCCACCTGTCGGCCAGAGAGAGCACTGTGCTCTCGGGTACGACCAGCGTATATTTAAATTTAGGAGTTATTCTAAATTTATATCCAGCGTAGAAATCTCGCGTTTTTGTCCCGAACCGTAGACTTTTCCACGCGGCACCAGTTTTCACACTGTGGTTTTTCACCACTTATTACCCTCTCACTGTAGCCACATTTTTTACTGCTTATAGTTTTCCTTAAAACAGCTTTTAACAAATCTCGAGGACGAGATTTTTCTTAAGGGGGATAGTATTGTGACACCCCAAAAATTTGGCCTTGTTTTAATGAATTAAAATTTCTGCCAGGAATTAAAACTTTGGATTTCTGAGCTCCATTTTGATTTTTAAATCATTTCCTTCCCTGTTGTGATAAGTTTTTCCCAGAGAGAAAACTTTCCAAATATGTCTTTGGACTTATTTAATCTGTCAAGAGAAACTTTCCCTTATTTAATATAACTAATTAAATAATTAAGTTGCTTGATCTTTACTTTCTTGAAAATGGTTTTTCTAGGTTATATGGCCATATTTGAATTGCAACCATTTGTTATATTATTCTAAAAATCCAACCAAAGTTTGGAGATATCATGTGATGTCTCTAAATCACTTTTGTGCAATAATATATTTAATACATTGCATATTTTGAGCTCTACATTCAATTTTCTTCTCTGGTCCAGAGAGCAATTTTACACTACAACCTATTTAAATATTTCTTTAAAACTTCTACCAAAATTAGGGGAGGTCAGTAGGAGCCTATTATTCCACTTTGTGCAAAAACCTATTTATGTTCTTTGAAAAATTTGAGTGAATCAACCTCATCTTCATTCTGGACCAACTGGATGGTTTGTACAGCAACCATATTTTTGCTTGCTCTTTAACCCTTGATTCTTTCTCCTACTTGTAGTCCTCCATGTTAAACCCTTAAGTCCAGGAGCATGCACCCTTTAGATCATTTTTGGTTCATGAAATAATGTCATTTATTCTCTGTCCAGAATTGAAATTCTCCTAAACTTGCACAAACAAGTTTCCCCTTTTGTCCAAATAACCACACCACTCCCTCTTGCATCCAAAGAGACTTCAATCTGGAAGATTTGGCCCCTCCAAGACCTGCCTAGATGCCTCTGGCATTTTGTCAAACACTCTGTGGGCATGAACAGTTTTGGCATGATTATAGGTTTGTGTGATGAACTTGTCCATCTGTCCAAACCATGTTGTCTAGTAGCCTACTAATGGTCTCCAACCCAGACCTGTGGATTTGCACTTGATCCCTAGCAGTTTTGGCCACCCTGGCATTTCATCAAACATCTTCTGTGCATGCACTGGACGCGCCCAGAGCGCGCCAATTGCAGCCACGCGCCCGAGCCGACACGCTGGCCCCCTGGCTTTGGCCCACACGGCAGCATCACGCCACGCGCTCCCCTTCTCATAGCTACGCGCCAAGCCGCCCCTCGCCGCGCCCGGCAGGCCAAGCGCTAGCCGCCGTCGCCGCCCGACAGCCTCCGCCCATGTCGGCGCCGCAGAGCCTTCCTCCGCTCGCCACCTGGCCCCTGGAATAGCGCGTGCTCATCCGCGAGCGTGTCTGCTAGCCCTCGTCGCCGCCACGTCGCCCTATCTACAGAGAGGCGGTTCACCGGAGAGCTTATCCACGGCCGCCGCGGAACCGCCTTGCCACGCCATAAAAAGGGACCCCGAGCTTCCCCGAGCACGCAGGCAACCTCAGGCCACCCCTATGGCACTCCCCTAGCTCGCATTCGACCAGGGGAGGCCTCCTTCCTCATCTCTGGCAACTCCTGCCGCCGCCACCGCCCCGGCCAATCCGGCACCTCCAGTACTTCCCCCTCTCCGTTCTCTTCACCAAGAACCCCCTCTTCCTCCCATGAACCATTCACCCCTACTCAATTTTGTTCGGGAGCCATCGCCGCCACAAAATCACTATGTCACCGAAGCTCCCTCCGCCGCGGAGCTCGCCGCCGGCGACTCCCTCCACCCCCGGCGACCCTGCGACCACCAGAAGGACCGCCTAGGAGTGGCGGATCCATTCCTGTGCTCGGATGCCCGCGAAGAAACGCCGTTCGCCGGCGACAATCGCCGGAGTTCCGCCTCCGCTCGGGACAGAGAAAGAGGAGGGAGAAGACTAGTCAAACCTGACTAGTGGGCCACCTAGGACCCACTGTCAGTGACACCCCGCGCCGTCCACGTGTTTAAGTGAAGGCGTAAACTTCGGGAGTACGTCTCCTTTGCCCCGAAAGCGTATTTCTATCTGAAACGTTTTCTTTTCTGTTTTATTTTTAAAAAACAGATTTGACCAAATCTTTGACTAGCTATAACTTTTTAAATATAACTCCAAATGAAATGATTCTTTTTCCTACCTCTCTCAAATTTCACCTAGTTTATTTTATGATTTATTTGAAAAAATTTCAGAACAACTTTTTGGTACTATTTTTGAAATGTGTGTTAATTCAAATATATTTTTAAATAGGATTTTTGGAGAGAAGAGAAATGTTTCAAGTTTTGGAGTGCACCCTGCCTTTCCACACATTGAAGGCAAGCATTCTGAATCCCGGCATAATATTTTGGTGTGATCATTGATGCATTTATAATACCACCGCATTTCGAAGGACTTGTTATTTCATGTGATATGATCATATGCATGGGTGCATGTTATTGATTTCCATGCTGTTGGAAATGAACACACTTGTGATGATAATCACCCTCATGTGCCTTGCATGCATACCGGCAGGAACCCGGGAAAACCTCTGCCTTGGGTAGGCATGAGTTTGTCGCCGGTCTCCGTCGGGACGGTTATGTCTGGTATGGCATGGTAAGGTGATATGAGAGGTGACTCTGTTGGATGAAATTTATTCGTTATACTAATCATGCAGGGAATACTTGAACCTCCTGAGTCGACCGTAGATCGAGTCTTGTTCCAGTAACCCCCATACTTGTTTCGTACTACCACTCGTCTCTACAGCAAGTAGAGTACGGTTCAGTAAGTTGTCAACCTCTTTCTAGCACACACCGTACAGAGAGGCCATGGTGGAAGATACCGGTTGTAGCTGGTAGGCAGGCCACCTGGTCCGGGGGCATGGGTGTTTCCGGTTGGGACCGAGAGGGGAGGCCACCCCTTAGAGCGCGCGATATAAATTTGATCCCATGCTACGCGAGGTTGTAGCCTCCCCACTTAGAGTTTGCTTAACGGGTGTCGTGGGTGATTTCAGACATGTGTGAGTTAAGCTGGTGTGTGCAAGTTAGGTGTGTTTTCAACAAAAAGACCATAGACGGAATTAGTCCCGCTGGAGTAAAGAAATCCGTTACTCGTGGGTAAAGAGTACACCATCTGCAGAGAATAAACCTATTCGAATAGCCGTGTCCATGGTTAAGGATTACAGTCTGGGATGGGTCAGGTGTCGGTCTTAGTGTCGGTCTTCGGAGGTGAAACTGTTGAACCAGTAATGGAATTACTACTCGTGACTTGTGATAACTATGATTATTATTATTGTTGACTAACCCGTGATATTATTGTTATTATCGAGTATCTCTGGGATGGTTCTACCTCCGGATATTCACTATGATTGTTTATTTTTTTAAAGCCCTTTATGTGGTGTCGCTCAGACGCCCGACTGTGGCATTTCTTTTAAAGCCCTTTATGTGGTGTCGCTCAGACGCCTGACTGTGGCATCTCTTTTAAAGCCCTTTATGTGGTGTCGCTCAGACGCCCGACTGTGGCATTTCTTTTAAAGCCCTTTATGTGGTGTCGCTCAGACGCCCGACTGTGGCATTTCTTTTAAAGCCCTTTATGTGGTGTCGCTCAGACGCCCGACTGTGGCATTTCTTTTAAAGCCCTTTATGTGGTGTCGCTCAGACGCCCGACTGTGGCATTTCTTTTAAAGCCCTTTATGTGGTGTCGCTTAGACGCCCGACTGTGGCATTTGTTTTAAAGCCCTTTATGTGGTGTCACTCAGACGCCCGACTGTGGCATTGCTTGTTATTTGTTTCATAAATGTTAATACTACCATGCTATTGCATTTTTATAAATAACTTGCTTGCACGCGTCAGAGTTTCATTTATCGTTTGTGACTGACGTCATGAGCATAAAATATTTTCAGCACATCATTGTTATATTATACCTGTGTTCATAATGTTTGCGAGTACATTCAAAGTACTCACTGGCTTGTCCCTGGCTATTGTCTTGGCCAGATTTTCTTGCTCGGAGAGGAGCGACGCGATGTCAGCCCCGGAACCCACACAATGGAGATAACAGCCTCGCGAAGATAGGAATTAACCTGGTCAGCTGTTCCCGTGGGAAATGGAGTCCCATAGACACTGATGTTTCACAACCCGCTTCCGCCATCAACCACTAGAAACCATTTGTTGTACTCACAGGCCAGAATGGTCTTGTACTACATATTTGGTATTTTGCTTGGAATTTCTGTATCAAGTTGGAGCCTCATCAGCTAACAGTAATCCTGGGGCTGATGAGCACGACGGTCTTTTCTGGAAATTTATTACCCGGAAAACCGGTCGTGGCATTGACTACGATGAGACTTTCTCTACCCTAGCGAAGCTGAAGTCCGTCTGAATCATGTTAGCAATTGCCGCATACTGTGATTATGAGATATGGCAGATGGACGTCAAAACGGCATTCCTTAACGGCTATCTTAAGGAAGAACTGTATATGATGCAGCCGGAAGGTTTTGTCGACCCTGAGAATGCTAACACGGTGTGCAAGCTCCACCGATCCATTTATGGGCTGGTGCAAGCATCTCGGAGTTGGAACATTCGCTTTGATGAGATGATCAAAGCGTTTGGGTTTATGCAAACTTATGGAGAAGCGTGCGTTTACAAGAAAGTGAGTGGGAGCTCTGTAGAATTTCTCATATTATATGTAGATGACATACTTTTGATGGGAAATGATATAAACTCTTGGACAGCATTAAGGCCTACTTGAATAAGTGTTTTTCAATGAAGGACCTTGGAGAAGCTGCTTACATATTAGGCATCAAGATCTATAGGGATAGATCGAGACGCCTCATAGGTCTTTCACAAAGCACATACCTTGATAAGATATTGAAGAAGTTCAATATGGATCAGTCCAAGAAACGGTTCTTGCGTGTATTGCAAGGTGTGAGATTGAGTTCGGCTCAATGCCTGACCACGGCAGAAGATATAGAAGAGATGAGTGTCATCCCCTATGCCTCAGCCATAGGATCTATTATGTATGCCATGTTGTGTACCAGACCTGATGTAAGCCTTGCCGTAAGTTTGGTAGGAAAGTACCAAAGTAATCCCGGCAAGGAACACTAGACAGCGGTCAATAATATCCTGAAGTACCTAAAAAGGACTAAGGATATGTTTCTCGTTTATGGAGGTGACGAAGAGCTTGTCGTAAAGGGTTACGTCCACGCTAGCTTCGACACAGATCTGGATGACTCTAAGTCACAAACCCGATACATGTATATGTTGAATCGCGGAGCAGTAAGCTGGTGCAGTTGCAAGCAGAGCATCGTGGCAGGATCTACATGTGAAGCGGAGTACATGGCAGCCTCGGAGGCAGCGCATGAAGCAATATGGATGAAGGAGTTCATCACCGACCTAGGAGTCATACCCAATGCGTCGGGGCCGATCACTCTCTTCCGTGACAACACTAGAGCTATTGCCCTTGCCAAGGAGCCCAGGTTTCACAAGAAGACCAGGCACATCAAGCGTCGTTTCAACTCCATCCGTGAAAATGTTCAAGATGGAGACATAGATATTTGCAAAGTGCATGCGGATCTGAATGTCGCAGATCCATTGACTAAACCTCTTCCGCGAGCAAAACATGATCAACACCAGAACTCTATGGGTGTTCGATTCATCACAATGTAACTAGATTATTGACTCTAGTGCAAGTGGGAGACTGTTGGAAATATGCCCTAGAGGCAATAATAAAAGGATTATTATTATATTTCCTTGTTCATGATAATTGTCTTTTTATTCATGCTATAATTGTGTTATCCGGAAATCATAATACATGTGTGAATACATATACCACAACGTGTCCCTAGTGAGCCTCTAGTTGACTAGCCCGTTGATCAATAGATAGTCATGGTTTCCTGACTATGGACATTAGATTTCAATGATAACGGGATCACATCATTAGGAGAATGATGTGATGGACAAGACCCAATCCTAAGCATAGCACAAGATCGTGTAGTTCGTTTGCTAGAGCTTTTCCAATGTCAAGTATCTTTTCCTTAGACCATGAGATCGTGTAACTCCCGGATACCGTAGGAGTGCTTTGGGTGTACCAAACGTCACAACGTAACTGGGTGACTATAAAGGTATACTACGAGTATCTCCGAAAGTGTCTGTTGGGTTGACACGGATAGAGACCGGGATTTGTCACTCCGTATGACGGAGAGGTATCTCTGGGCCCACTCGGTAATGCATCATCATAATGAGCTCAAAGTGACCAAGTGTCTGGTCACGGGATCATGCATTACGGTACGAGTAAAGTGACTTGCCGGTAACGAGATTGAACGAGGTATTGGGATACCGACGATCGAATCTCGGGCAAGTAACATACCCATTGACAAAGGGAATTATATACGGGGTTGCTTGAATCCTCGACATCGTGGTTCATCCGATGAGATCATCGAGGAGCATGTGGGAGCCAACATGGGTATCCAGATCCCGCTGTTGGTTATTGACCGGAGAGCCATCTCGGTCATGTCTACGTGTCTCCCGAACCCGTAGGGTCTACACACTTAAGGTTCGGTGACACTAGGGTTGTAGAGATATTAGTATGCAGCAAACCGAAAGTTGTTCGGAGTCTCGGATGAGATCCGTGACGTCACGAGGAGTTCCGGAATGGCCCGGAGGTAAATAATTATATATGGGAAGTCGAGTTTCGGCCATCGGGAAAGTTTTGGGGGTCACCGGTATTGTACCGGGACCACCGAAAGGGTCCCGGGGGTCCACCGGGTGGGCCCACCTATCCCGGAGGGCCCCATGGGCTGAAGTGGGAGGGGAACCAGCCCCTGGTGGGCTGGTGCGCCCCTCCCCTTGGGCCTCCCTGCGCCTAGGGTTGGGAACCCTAGGGGAGGGGGCGCCTCCACTTGCCTTGGGGGGCAAGGCACCCCCTTGGCCGCCCCCCTAGGAGATCCCATCTCCTAGGGCCGGCGCCCCCTGGGGACCTTATATATACAGGGGGGAGGGAGGGCAGCCGCACCCTTGCACTTGGTGCCTCCCTTCCCCCTTGCTACACCTCTCCCTCCCGCAGACGCTTGGCAAAGCCGTGCCGGGATCCTTGCTGCATCCACCACCACGCCGTCGTGCTGCTGGATCTTCTTCAACCTCTCCTTCCCCCTTGCTGGATCAAGAAGGAGGAGACGTCACGCTAACCATACGTGTGTTGAACGCGGAGGTGTCGTCCGTTCGGTGCTAGGATCTCCGGTGATTTGGATCACGACGAGTACGACTCCCTCAACCCCGTTCCCTTGAACGCTTCCGCTCGATCTACAAGGGTATGTAGATGCACTCCTCTCTCTCGTTGCTAGATGAACTCATAGATTGATCTTGGTGAAACCGTAGGAAAATTTTTGTTTTCTGCAACGTTCCCCAACAATTTTCACTGCATGAGGTGGAATCGAACCCGGGCGGAACAGCGGTCGGGTAGTGTCACTTGGACACTAGGCTAGCTCAGTAGTTTCGCTAGAAATAAGGCACAACATCTACCATTACTATAGCATGCCTTCCCCGACTCTGGTTCGCTCTCATCCGGGGCCTGGACATCATCCTCCGTCTTTGTGCGCTCGCGGTGGCGCCGCTGTCTGCCATTGTGAACATGATGAACAAACAAGAGGAATCTGGAGAGGACTGTACGTGGAGAGGCGGACAGTCGGGACCCACCAGGTCCATGGCTGTACGCAAGCAAGTGCCTCATTGAAAAAAATACTTCCTCCTAATGCTATACTGACATTGGGCCCCACAGGTTTCTCAACATAGTCACATTTTTTAGGTGCTTCAACATAGTTACTAAAGGAGATAAATTTACAACGTAGCCGGGGAGCTGGTAGGTATTATTTATTATCAGTGGACCGGCAAGTATAGGTATCAGCTGGGTTGTGGGTTGCTTCGTCTAGGCTTTCTTTTTAACATGCGCATCCCATGACATTGTTGGTTTGTATTTTCTTGAGGACCGTCATGTATCGACCGGCCTATGGACCTTCCATCCTAGGTTTTATTTTTCCTGAAACATCCGCAACCCAACTTATGTATTTTTTTTGAATAAAAAGCATAGGTCTGTTCTATTTTTCTATATAAGAATAGGAACGCATGCCCAACTTATGTTTCTCTTCTAATTATATTATATATATTTATATTATTTTCTATGTTATTAAATATTATTGTTATTGTCATCATATATTTAACAGATACTTACATATATAAGAAAAAAAAATATCCCATGTCTTATTAACTTATAAAAATAATTTTTTAACAATAAAATCGTGGATTTTTTTACATTAAGGCAACGAAAATCTTGGTGATTGTGTACAAAAGCTTGGTAAGATTTAAGGACCAATGTAATAATGAAGCACTTATTATTTAAATATATTTATAACAAAATGCTCAACCCCTGTTTATTTTTTGATAACATTGCTGCGCCCAACCCAACATTATAATTAGAACCAGCCCCGCAAAATCGTGTATTTCGAGAAAGTGCAAATGGACTGTAATTTTTTAGGAAAAATAAAAGGGTCGCATGGACACTACATTATTTCTTCAGCCAGCCCAGCAAATTCATGTATTTCGAGAAAGTGAAAATGGACTGTAGTTTTAAAAAAATGGGCCGCATAGACGCTACATTATTTGTTCACCCAACCCAGCAAATGGACTGCAATTCTCAAATAAAGATAAAATGGACTGTAAATTCTAAAAAAATGGGTTGAATATGTGCCACATTTTTGGAGGCTGAAGTGTGGGCCAATAGGTCAAAGCCAACGCAAGTCGTTGTCAACTTAGTCAACAAATGATTCTGACATCGATAGTCGTTGGATTTACATCCAATGAACGAGATCCATCTTCAATCTCTCATCTTCTTCCTCCAGTGCCACTGGGACCACCTGCTCCCACCTCCTGCTGCTAGCAGCTCTGCTTAGCACACTTCACCGTGAAGCGCTACCCCACCGCTGGCCAGGCCATCCCTCAATACCTCTTGTTCTTCTCCACCGATTGCCGAACCACGCCGCACCAGAACTAGTTAACCCTCATACACCTCTCCGTCTACGACTCCACTCTCGCGCCGTCCCATACCCGGCTCATTGTTGTCCGGGGCCTCGCCCTCGTCCACCACCTTGGATCCGCTCGGCGTGGCGTGGTCAACAAACGAGATTCATCGGAAGAGGACTGTACGTGGAGAGGCTGACAGTGGGGATGCACCAGGTCCATGGACGCACGCATGCAACCGCCTCCTTATTACGCGAAAATAAAATTATTCCTCCCCCTGAAAGCTGGGATCCACCAGTATATCTTCGCACGGAATAAAGTGCCTCCTCATTCCTGCCACTGACAGCTGGGACCCACCAGCTACATCTTCGCACGCAAGGAAGTGTGTCCATATTACAAAAAAATGATTCTTCCCCTTGACAGCTGGGACCCACCAGCTATATCTTCGCACGCGAGGAAGTGTCTCCATATCCTCCCTGACAGCTGGGACCCACCCGATCGAACCGTACATAGGGTTGTTTGTCTGGTCGCGAACGTGTACGTACATATTGGTCGATCGGTCTCTCTGCAGCGATGAACCGTGACCGAGTTAGGAGCGGCATGTGTCGTAGAAGAGGCATAGACATTGCATGTCATGCAGTCCCTTCTATATCGTGTACATGTACGTACAACCACACTGCAAGAAAGTAAATACGGCTACGTAAGAAAGTAAATACGGCTATGTACGTACATATGGGCGGGGTCCCGAACGCGTACAGCGACGGCGTCCTATTCATCGGCAGCCAACCGGCTAGGTCGGAATGGAGAAACTGCGTTGTGTTCATCGAGAGGCAACGAAATGCATCATGTTCATCGAGAGCTAACCAGCTTGGACGGAACAGCCAAAACGAGGCCCGACATACCGCAGAACGGATGAAACGGCCTTCTGTTCGACCACCTACGGTCGAAACGAGATCTTGTTCATCGGGAGGGGTCTGGCGTACCGCAAAACAGAGGAAATGGACTTCTCTTCGACCTCCTACGGTCGAAACGGGATCCTGTTGATCAGGAGGGATGTGGCGTACCGTAAAACGAAGGAAGCGGACTTCTCTTTGACCTCCTACGGCCGAAATGGGGGTCTTGTTCATCGAGAGGAATGTGGCGTACCGCAAAACTGGACTCCACGGGCTACTATTCATTCACCGTCTACTGCCTCGCTCCAGCCTCCACGGGCTACTATTCATCCACCATCGACCTCCTCTAGCCTCCACCTGTGACTGTTCATCCACGGCGTCCCTCCTGCCTCCACCAGCTACTGCTCATCCACGGGCTCCTGTTCATCCAGCCTCAACCGGCTACTGTTCAACCAGCCCTCCACGGGGTCCTGTTCAGCCAGCATCCACCGGCTACTCTTCAACTAGCCCTCCACGAGGTCCTGTTCATCTAGCCCCAACCGGCTCGATCGGGGTCATGTTCATCCACGGCAATGACCTCTACTACCACCGGAAACCGTTCATCGAACCCCCACGGGAATTGTTCATCCAACCCCCAACAATGCTCATTGTTCATCAAGAGGCAATAGGTTCGATTGGCTTCAGTAAGAAGCAGTAGCGAAGAAATCGCTCGATCGGGTTCAGTTAACAGCCAGGGATCGCTCAGGTTTAGTAATGAGTAGCTAGTGCAATCGCTCGGGTTCAGTAGGCGAACGCCTCGCTTGGGTTCAGTTAGAGCCCAACACCTCGTACCCACACGCGTACGTGTACGAGAGAAACACGCAATCCCTCCATGCATCGCTCGGCCCCGACCACCCACCGTAACCAGGAACTCCCCGAAATTTTCCTCGCCCTCGCTTCTACCATGATTTTTTCCGTCATGGACGACCCAAAGAATGTCATGCAGGTGCGTCTCCGGCCCGCCTATGACGAAAAATCCATTTTCTGTCATGATTTTTTGTCATAGAAGTAGGAGCCCACCACATCTATGATGATACCGGATTTTATCACAATTATTGTCATAGAAGTGTCATAAGCATGACAGGAAAAAAATTCTTTCGGTCCTAAATGTCACGGATGTGTCTTTTTTTTGTAGTGACGGGAGAAGAGCGGCAGCCGAGAGAGGACGGTGAGGGGATCCTGGATCTAGTCGCGGGTGCCGAAGGGGATGTCGAAGGAGGGAGATCGGAGTAGCGCTACCGCGCGCTCACCTGTCGCTCACGAGAATGTGAGATGTTCGTGCCATCATGGTGTTTGGACATTTGAGGTTGTCGTGACAAAAGAAAATACTCAGATAAAGTTTGAAAGAAAGCACTATTTGGACCCTCTTCTCTTTTGCCTAGAGGTCCTCGAATGTCCAAATACCGCGAGCATTTGCATGCTCCTTGCGCGTCTGAGCATCTTCGATGCCAAAAAACAGAATTTATTAAAAAAATACTCCTTCTGTCTCTAAATATAAGCCTTTTTAGAGATTTCAGTATGGGTTACATACGAAACAAAATAAGTGAATCTATACCCTAAAATACGTCGATATACATCCGTACGTAGTTCCTATTGAAATCTCTAAAAGGGCTTATATTTAGAAACGGAGGGAGTACTACTTTTTTGAAATTACTGTTTATCAGATATAGATGAGCCCGAGCTGAGACGCGAATTATCATCATTTCCTACTGCATGTAGAATTTCTATGTGAAGTAGCTAGTGTCCTTTGGATTTTGCTTATTTTTTCCAGACGACTGGGCGGTTTCTTTAATGGAAATAGGCTAGAGAGCCGTTGTTTCAGAAGAAAAATCTAAAGTTTCTATGGCAGATGCATCTCACATCTACCATTAGTTGTCCAATAGTTGAGGATACATGTCCAACAGATTTCCCATCTGGATCAGGCGATATCATTCAACGGATGAGTGTGAAGAGCACCGATAACAATTAGTGGGATCTTCTTGTAAAAATTATATAAGACCGAGCCAGGTCACATTTCGATTTCTACAGCCCACTTGTCCATGACTAATCTCAAAAGGTAAAATAAAATAACAGGGCCATAATTGCTCTTGCCTGGTAGTACACGCCTACTCGAGATAAGGAGACAGTTTGGTCCAACTGATCCATCTGTAGTTTACAGATAGGATGATAATTTATTTATTTTAACACAGATGTGATTATAATTTATTTATTTTAACTCAGATAGGATCACATGAGTGAGAACTAATTAAAAAGTGTTTTGCTTCATTTTGTAAGAGTTTAGGGTATATGGATACAGTTCAGGAGTACAGTTTTGAGCCATCGCCGCTCCACTATATAAAGCACTACATAAAAAACTCTTACAAACGAAGCACCTCGATAGGTTGGAATAAAGGGCGCCATATCGTCCTAGATTGGTTGAAAATGACAACAATGCGTTGTTTGACAAAGCAGGAAGTTTCGTGCCGACAAACACAACCAGATGTCCTCGCAAAGGTAGTTTGTATTGGCCGCGTACAGTATATCCTCGTAAAGATGGTTTAGACATCCGTCACTCCTATAGTAGTTCTAGTCCACAGCGTGCTCTAATAGTTCTACTCTTTAATGTGCTCCAAGCTTTGGCTAGCTACTTTGACTTTCTTAGTGGAGTAGGCCTTGACTTCGGCATCGATATCACATGCGGGTCACTCTACCTAATGCTCCATGGCGACTGCGACCGGGCGGGCGACCGGGCGGGCGAACGTGGGTGCGACCGGGCATGCAACGTCCCTAGCCGCCGGTGATCACCGGCGTGTCGGAGGCCGGTTTTGGGCCCTTGCAGATTCTGACAAGGAGGATGTGGACGGCGACGGTGATGGGATCCCGGCAGCTTCTCCACCGTCACCGACTCCGTCTGATGTAATCTGTGAGTTTTTAATTCAGGGTATGACGAAGATAAGATGGCAACGACGATCGACAGTGTTCTGCCACCTGATGATCCGGCTAGAATTGGGCTGCACGCGGGAGAGAAGAAAGAGATGATCCGTCGCATAGTTCACCGGAGAACGGCGGCGACGGCAATCAGACCGTGGAAGGGTCCCCTCCCGAAGGTAAGTCTTCCGAATCTTACTCTTTTTGATTTGATTAGGCCGGAATCTTGGATTACAGTTAAGAGGAAAAAGAAAATTGCGCGCCGGGCAATCACTTCCCGGACGCCGGCGGCGGCCGCGGCGTCATTGCCGGCTGGGCAAGCGATCGGGATCTCGGCGGTGCGGGCGCACCGTTTCAATTGCCTCCTGGGCCGCGAGCTAGGTGCGCGAGGGGATGGGCCGGTTCTGAGTGAGCTGGGCCAGAGAGTAGATGGGTCGGGGTTAGCTGGGTATGTGGCCCAGGCTAACCCGATCCCTACATCTCTTCGCTGTGTCGCCCCATGCACGATCGTTTCTCGAGTGTTTCTGCCGTCGTCTCGCGCTAGGGTTCCTCGACGCGGCAGGCCGGGGTTCCGTGAGCGTGGTGCTGGACGAGCTAGGCGCATCCCTCCCCTCGTGGCCATGGCTGGCCGAGGGTTTGCTGCGCCAACTGGCAAAAATCCCGCGGCGGGTAGTGCTGGCCGCGGTGGGAACGGTCCGCCGCCGGGAACTGGCCGCGGTGGGACTGCCCCGCTGCCGGGCGTTGGTGCCGGCCGGGCTGCCCCGGAGTTGACCGGCCCTATGCCGCAAGTGGGTGGCGGGGCGGCGCATGGCGCGGTTGGGCGCTGTGGTGGTTTCCCAGGCGCTCGGCCTCCGGTGCAGGTTCCGGTGCCGCAGCCGGCGACGGGTCGGGGTGGAGTGAACGTCGCTCCTCGTCCACCAGTGCCGAACTCCGCCACGATTGCTGTTGCGCAGCAGGGGTGGTATGGCCCATGGATCGAGGCCGCCGCCCCCAGCGACCGGCCTGCAACCTCGACCGGCGACGCCTCAGTATGGCACAAGCCCGCCTCACTTTGTCGCCCGGCCGTCGCAGAATCGGGCTGCGCCGGTGCTGACGCAGGCACCGCCGGCGCAAACTACGGTTGTTAGAGATGCTACGGGTGCGCCCCGGGGTCAATCGGGCGATGACGGTTATAATGCATATGGAGATGGTCAACACCGGGGCTCCTCGTCCACGGGTAGTGGTCAGGGATATGCTTGGCAGAGCGATGGTTCGGCAGAGAGGCCTTTTATGGGTCCTCCGGGTGGTTTTGTTGAGGGGGCGTCTGGCCCGGGATATCGACACCGGGGTGGTTTCCACGGTCATCGTGGTGGTCGAGGCGGTCGAGGTGGCCGGTATCGTTCATAACAGCCTCCTCCGACCGTTGTTGTCGAGCAGACGGCCGTTGGCGGGGCTGCCGAGGAGCCGGGGTTGTCCGGTCAGGCTATGGAGGTGGTGACAGCACTCGCTAATGTTGAGGTACCTGGGAATGAGACCATGGGGTCTGTGTCTGTGGAGGCGTCCGATAGGGCTGATTCGGATAGGGCGTCCAAGTGGGCACGCAAGAAGGAAAAAATGTTATGCTATCTTTGTGGCGAGAAGGGCCATTTTATTGCTGAGTGCGTGGCTGAATTATGTGATACTTGTGGCAAGCCGGCACATGACTCGGGGGGATGTCCGCTTTTGCGGGATCAGGCACCGTCTCTTATGATGTATGGAGTGTACTGTGCTGAACTCATGTTCTTTGAGTCTCCGAATGAGAGGGAGGTTCCTGACGAGGCCCAGAGCATGACCACTGGGACTGTCAAAGTGACCAGAGGAGAGGTCTATGAGACCCAGATAGTGCAGCGGCTCCAGGAGTTAGCTCCAGTGGACTTCCATTGGGAGCTTGTCAGTCTCGAGGCAAAGTTGTTTAGGGTTGAGTTCCCTTCGATGGAGGATTTGCAGAGACTTCTGAGTTTTGGGATGTGCAAAGTGCCGGGTACAGACGGTATCCTCGAGTTCCATGAGTGGAAGCTTGTTGAGCCTCAGGGTAAGCCTCTTACTCAGGCTTGGCTGCGTTTTTCCAGGGCTCCCTCGAAGCCTATGCAGGATGCTAGGGTCGTGGCTAGCTTGGGCATTATGGAGGGGAAAACTGAGCGAGTGGATATGGCTTTTACCAGAGCTCACGGGGTAGCTCGTCTGCTGGTTAGTATTTTGGACATTGAGTTTGCCTGATGTGGTCAAGTGGACATATCAAGGCCAGATTTATAACCTAGTGATTGAGTTTGAGGATGAGAGCCTGTTCGCCGAGGCGGCTAACGGGACTGATGTGGATATGCACGAGCGAGATGACAGCGCGGGAGCTAAGGAGACACCCGTCGATGATCCTGGACGAGAGTTGTCCAAGGGACCGGGGTCCGTTTCTCAGAAGACCGGGGATGGGATGGTTCCACCCTCCTTTGTGCCTACGACTTCGCTGAGATTTGGGTCTTTCGAGCCTGCTTCTGCACCTCCGATACTTTGGAGTGAACGGGTGGAGTCTGACGAGGTTTTTGAGCACACGTTACCTGCTTTGGATTTTGAGGGTGTTGTGAGTCCCGTCCTTGGAGCATCGCCGATCTCGGGCAGGGGAGATGAGGAGGAGGCTCCTTCCCATGTAGTTGATGCTCCTCAGATCGAGGGTCCGACGGTGGAGGTCTTTCCCTCAGGAGGGGGTCCGGGGAAGGTGGACTCTGTTCCCTCTTCTTCTATCGCGATGATGGAGCTGCAGGTGGTGGTTCCGATTTATGAAGGGGGCTTGAGGCAGGTAGCCTCGGCGCCCTCTTCTCCTATCGCGGTGGACGAGGATTCGGTGATGGAGGCTTTATCTTCGGGAGGGGGTCCAGGGCAGGTGGCCTTGGCACCCTCTTCTCCTCTCGCGAGGCCGGAGCTGCAGGCGGCAGTTCCACATTCTGGAGGGGGCTCGGGGCAGGTGGCCTTGGGGCCCTCTTCTCCTGCGGCGCCTAGGGTGGCCGGCCCTCCTGTGGCGCCGGTGAGTCCTTGCCGGCGGGCCGAGGTGGGTGGGGAGCTCGGGCAGGTGGCCCATGCTCCCCCCTCCACCGTCTTGGTGCCGTCTCTTTGTCGTCGGGCGCGACCGAAGCTGGTTTGTTGATGGAGGCTGACCGGCTACGTGTTCGGGGTGAGGCAGGAGGCCCCACCCTGGGCAGGATCACTCTAGAGGAGGTGATTGCGTTCGGCGGGATTCCAGACCCGGTTTCTAAGGGGCGACGGTTGAGGTGCTGTCTCCAGGACCATCTGGAGGTTGACGACATACAGCAGCGGTGCGCCATGAGGGCGGCCAAGCTTCGTGACGTTGAGGTCACTACTGGTATGTCAGTTAATACCTCAAATTCCATCTTGCATTTTTCTAATAATGAGATTATTAATAATGCAAACCAATTAGGAATTTCACTAGGTAGTAATGATAGTGAAATTTCAAATTCCCGTTAATGATATCCTGGATTTAGAGGCAGAGCGGGCTTTAGAGATGATTCATAACTTAGCAGCGGTTAAGCCCATGAATGATTCCGATATTGATGCTTTGGGGGTCAGGGTGCTTGATAATTTTTGTGCGGATCTTGCTCCTCCCCTCCCTGAGCCTGAGGAGGAGGATGAGAGTTTTGAGAATGTTGTAGTAAGACCTCCTGAGCCTGGTTGTGAGGATCGGCTGGAGAGTAAGATCATTCCTAAACGCAAATGGAGCAGAAGATCTACCCGACGTCCGCAGTGCATAGGAGTGCTAGGATCCGCACGGCTAAAAGATTCCATGACGAGATATGAAAGGAATCTTTTGGAATAGCAAAGGTCTCAAAGACTTGGCTAAAAGAAGGTTTCTTGCAGAGGCGTCTATCGAGCATAGGTTGGACTTTATCGCAATGTCGGAAACTGGTAGAGATAATTTTTCGCCACAATTTCTCAATACTTTATCGGGCAGTATTGATTTTGACTGGCATTGTCTGCCACCACGAGGAAGATCGGGTGGGATCTTACTCGGAGTTAGATGCGATTCACTCGAAGTCCCAAGTGTGGTCATGGGAGATTTTGCTGTTAAGTTTAGGGTGCGGTCGAAGTCTCATGGGTTTAATTGGGCTCTGGTGGCGGTATATGGTGCCGCACAGCCCGAACTCAAAACTGTTTCTTGGCTGATCTAGTTAGGATTTGCGGTTCTCAGCAGCTTCCAATCTTGCTGGGGGGTGATTTTAACATCATTAGAAGGCGTGATGAGAAGATAACTTTGACGGCAGATGGTTGATGTCTACTACACAACCTTCTTCTTGTAGACGTTGTTGGGCCTCCAAGTGCAGAGGTTTGTAGGACAGTAGCAAATTTCCCTCAAGTGGATGACCTAAGGTTTGTCAATCCGTGGGAGGTGTAGGATGAAGATGGTCTCTCTCAAACAACCCTGCAACCAAATAATAAAGAGTCTCTTGTGTCCCCAACACACCCAATGCAATGGTAAATTGTATAGGTGCACTAGTTCGGCGAAGAGATGGTGATACAAGTGCAATATGGATGATATATAAAGGTATTTCTAATCTGAAATTATAAAAACAGCAAGGTAGCAAGCAATAAAAGTGAGCGTAAACAGTATTGCAATGCTAGGAAACAAGGCCTAAGGTTCATACTTTCACTAGTGCAAGTTCTCTCAACAATAATAACATAACTGGATCATATAACTATCCCTCAACATGCAACAAAGAGTCACTCCAAAGCCACTAATAGCGGAGAACAAACGAAGAGATTATGGTAGGGTACGAAACCACCTCAAAGTTATCCTTTCTGATCTATCTATTCAAGAATATTTAGTAAAATAACATGAAGCTATTTTTTCCGTTCAATCGATCATAGAGTTCATACTAGAATAACACCTTAAGACACAAATCAACCAAAACCCTAATGTCACCTAGATACTCCATTGTCACCTCAAGTATCCGTGGGCATGATTATACGATATGCATCACACAATCTCAGATTCATCTATTCAACCAACACAAAGTACTTCAAAGAGTGCCCCAAAGTTTCTACCAGAGAGTCAAGACTAAAATGTGTGCCAACCCCTATGCATAGGTTCATGGGCGGAACCCGCAAGTTGATCACCAAAACATACATCAAGTGGATCACAAGATATCCCATTGTCACCACAGATAAGCACGGCAAGACATACATCAAGTGTTCTCAAATCATTAAAGACTCAATCCGACAAGATAACTTCAAAGGGAAAACTCAATCCATTACAAGAGAGTAGAGGGGGAGAAACATCATAAGATCCAACTATAATAGCAAAGCTCGCGATACATCAAGATCGTGTTAAATCAAGAACACGAGAGATAACACGAGAGAGAGAGAGATCAAACACATAGCTACTGGTACATACCCTCAGCCCCGAGGGTGAACTACTCCCTCCTCGTCATGGAGAGCGCCGGGATGATGAAGATGGCCACCGGTGAGGGATTCCCCCTCCAGCAAGGTGCCGGAACGGGCTCCCGAGAGGTTTTTGGTGGCTACAGAGGCTTGCGGCGGCGGAACTCCCGATCTATCTTCACCCTCGATGTTTTTAGGGTATATGGGATTATGTAGGTGAAAGAAATCGGTCGGTGGGTGCTCGAGGGGGCCAGGAGACAGGGGGCGCGCCTAGTAGGGGGGGCGCCCTCCTATCTCCTGGCCTCCTTGAAGCTCCCCTGGCTTGTAAACCAAGTCTCCTGGGTCATGTTCGTTCCAAAAATAAGTTTCCTGAAGGTTTCATTCTGTTTGGACTCTGTTTGATATTCCTTTTCTTCGGAACACTGAAATAGGCAAGAAGACAACAATATGGGCTGGGCCTCGGGTTAGTAGGTTAGTCCCAAAAATGATATAAAAGTGTAAAGTAAAGCCCATAAACATCCAAAACAGGTAATATAATAGCATGGAACAATAAAAAATTATAGATATGTTGGAGACGTATCAAGCATCCCCAAGCTTAATTCATGCTCGTCCTCGAGTAGGTAAATGGTAAAAACAGAATTTTTGATATGGAATGCTACCTAGCATAATTATCAATGTATTTCTCTTTATTGTGGCATGAATGTTCAGATCCAAATGATTCAAAATAAAAGTCCATATTGACATAAGAAACAGTAATACTTCAAGCATACTAATCAAAGCAATCATGTCTTCTCAAAATAACATGGCTAAAGAAAGCTATCCCTACAAAATCATATAGTCTGGCTGTTGCTCTATCTTCATCACACAAAGTATTTAATCATGCACAACCCCGATGACAAGCCAAGAAATTGTTTCATACTTTAGTAATCTCGAACTTTTTCAATTTTCACGCAATACATGAGCGTGAGCCATGGACATAGCATATATGTGGAATAGAAGGGTGGTTGTGGAGAAGACAAAAAGGAGAAGATAGTCTCACATCAACTAGGCGTATCAACGGGCTATGGAGATGCCCATTAATAGATATCACTGTGAGTGAGTAGGGATTGCCATGCAACGGATGCACTAGAGTTATAAATGTATGAAAGCTCAACAAAAGAAACTAAGTGGGTGTGCATCCAACTTGCTTGCTCATGAAGACCTAGGGCATTTTGAGGAAGCCCATCACTGGAATATACAAGCCAAGTTCTATAATGAAAAGTTCCCAATATTATATGAAAGTGACAACATAAGAGACTCTCTATCATGAAGACCATGGTGCTATTTTGAAGCACAAGTGTGGAAAAAGATATAGTAGCATTGTCCCTTCTCTCTTTTTCTCTCATTATTATTTTTCCTTTTTCTCTTTTTTTTCTTTTTTCTTTCTTTTTTTTCTTCTTGGTGGGCTTCTTTGGCCTCTCTTTTTTTCATGGGCTTCTTTGGCCTCTTTTATTTTTATAAAGTCCGAAGTCTCATCCTGACTTGTGGGGGAATCATAGCCTTCATCATCCTTTCCTCACTAAGACAATGCTCTAATAATGAAGATCATCACACTTTTATTTATTTACAACTCAAGATTACAACTCGATACTTAGAACAAGATATGACTCTATATAGATGCCTCCGGCGGTGTACCGGGATATGCAATGAATCATGAGTGACATGTATGAAAATTTATTAGGTGGCCTTGCCACAAATACGATGTCAACTACATGATCATGCAAAGAGCAATATGACAATGATGATGCGTGTCATAATAAATGGAACGGTGGAAAGTTGCATGGCAATATATCTCGGAATGGCTATGGAAATGCCATAATAGGTAGGTATGGTGGCTGTTTTGAGGAAGGTATATGGTGGGTGTATGGTACCGGCGAAAGTTGCGCGGCACAAGAGAGGCTAGCAATGGTGGAAGGGTGAGAGTGCGTATAATCCCCGGACTCAACATTAGTCATAAATAACTCATATACTTATTGCAAAAATCTACAAGCCATTGAAAACAAAGTACTACGCGCATGCTCCTAGGGGGATAGATTGATCGGAAAAGACCATCGCTCATCCCTGACCGCCACTCATAAGGAAGACAATCAATAAATAAAATTGTGCTCCAACTTCATCACAAAGCGGTTCACCATACGTGCATTCTACGGGAATCACAAACTTGAACACAAACATTCTTTAAATTCATAATCACCCAACTAGCATGACTCTAATATCACTATCTCCATATCTCAAAACAATTATCAAGTATCAAATTGATCATAGCATCCAATTCACTTCTATGATAGTTTTTATTCAAATTACCATGTTGTTTAAGACTCTCAAAATAATATAAGTTAAGCACTAGAGCAAATGTCAAACTACTCCAAAAGATATAAGTGAAGATCAATGAGTAGTCGAATAATTATGTAGCTATATGAAGACTCTCTCTCTCATTTGAGAATTTCAGATCTTGGTATTTTATTCAAACAGCAAGCAAAACAAAATAAAATGGCATTGCAAGGATAGCACGACTCATGTGAAGAAGCAAAAACTTAGGTTCAACCGATACTAACCGATAGTTGTTGAAGAAGAAAGGTGGGATGCCTACCGGGGCATCCCCAAGCTTAGATGCTTGAGACTTCTTGGAATGTTATCTTGGGGTGCCTTGGGTATCCCCAAGCTTGATCTTTTGTGTCTCCTTAATTCCTCTCATATCATGGTTTCACTAATTCTCAAAAACTTCATCCACATAAAACTCAACAAGAACTCGTGAGATAAGTTAGTATAAAACAATGCAAAACCTTATCATTTTCTACGGTAACAAATTCCTAACATTATTATTCAACTTTGCATACCAAATGTCTATGCATATTTAATACTCCTATCATCAAATGGAATCATTAAACAAGCAAACATATGCAAACAATGCAAACATAACAGCAATCTGCCAAAACAGTATAGTCTGTAAAGAATGCAAGATTCATCATACTTCCCTAACTCCAAAAATTATAAGAAAAATACTATGATGTATGATATTTATCAGAGCTCAATACGCAAAAATATTCAACATTATATCACTCTCTTAATTTTCTAGGGAAGTTTTGCAACAGCGGTAAACTTTTTGTTTTCAAACAGCAAAATGTATACTAGAAAAATAAGCATTGTAAAGGCTGTCCTTGACATTTTTATTGAAAATAAAGATGCAAAACATTATTCTAAATAACAGCAAGCAAATACTAACAAAATAAAATGACGCTCCAAGCAAAACACATATCATGTGGCGAATAAAAATATAGCTCCAAGTAAAGTTACCGATAAACGAAGACAAAAGAGGGGATGCCTTCCGGGGCATCCCCAAGCTTAGGCTCTTGGTTGTCCTTGAATATTACCTTGGCGTTCCTTGGTAATCCTCAAGATTAGGCTCTTGCCACTCCTTTTTCCATAGTCCATCGAATCTTTACCCGAAACTTGAAAATATCACAACACGAAACTCAAACAAAACTCGTAAGCTCCGTTAGTATAAGAAAATAAATCACCACTTAGGTACTGTTTTTAACTCATTCTAAATTCATATTGGTGTAATATATACTGTATTCCAACTTCTCTATGGTTCATATCCTCCGATACTACTCATAGATTCATCAAAATAAGCAAACATCACATAGAAAACAGAATCTGTCAGAAATAGAACAGTCTGTAGTAATCTGTATCATTCGAATACTTCTGTAAATACAAAAATTATAAAATAAATTGGTGGACCTGAGTAATTTGTCTATTAATCATTTGCAAAAAGAATCAACCTAAAATCACTCTTATGTAAAAAAATGGCAGCTAATCTCGTGAGTCCAAAGTTTCTGTTTTTTACAGCAAGATCATATAGACTTCACCCAAGTCTTCACAAAGGCTCTACTTGGCACAAACACTAATTAAAACATGAAACCACATATAAACAGAGGCTAGATGAATTATTTATTACTAAACCGGAACAAAAAGTAAGAAACAAAAATAAAGTTGGGTTGCCTCCCAACAAGCGCTAACGTTTAACAACCCTAGCTAGGCATGAGAATGATGATCACATAAAAGAAAAGAATTGAAACATAAAGAGAGCATCATGAAGAATATTACTAGCACATTTAAGCCTAACCCACTTCCTATGCATATGGATTTTTTGAGCAAACAACTTATGGGAACAATAATCAACTAGCATAGGAAGGTAAAACAAGCATAGCTTCAAAATTTTGAATACATAGAGAGGAAACTTGATATTATTGCAATTCCTACAAGCATATGTCCCTCCCACATAATAGTTTTTAGTAGCATCATGAATGAATTTAACAATATAACCAGAACCTAAAGCATTCTTTTCACGATCTACAAGCATAGAAAATTTACTACTCTCCACATAAACAAAATTCTTCTCATTCGGAATAGTGGGAGTATCATAAGAGACTTGAATACTATAAATTGTTTCCACATTAAAAGAGTAAGGTTCAGAAAAAGGGTAATCATAATCATGACAAGTTTTATAAATATAATCATCACTACTTTTTATAGCATAAGTTTCATCACAATAATCATCATAAGTAGCAACTTCTTCTCATCATAATCGATTGAAACCTCTTCCAAGATAGTGGAATCATCACTAAATAAAGTTGACACTCTTCCAAATCCACTTTCATATTCGTCACAATAAGATTCAACATCCTCCAAAATAGTGGGATCACTACTTCCTAAAGTTGACACTCTTCAAAACCCACTTTCATCAATATAATCATCATAGGTAAGAGGCATGCTATCATCATAACAACTTTGCATATCAACACTTGGGATGCTAAAAATATCATCTTCATTAAACATAGCATCCCCAAGATTGGGACAAACATTAATTGCAGCAAATATATTCTCAAATATGTCATCCTCATCAAACATAGCTTCCCCAAGCTTGGGCCTTTTCATATCATAAGCATAATCACTCTCATCATTAATAGTATGGATAGCACCAATAGTATAGCAATTACCATCATCACAATGAGTAGTAGGAGCAACATCATTAGATAGAGATACCTTTTTACCTTTGTTGCTCCTTCTTTTCTTTTTCTTTTTCACATTATGTGTGGGTTCAACCTTCTTCCTTGAGCGCCTTATTAATGAGATTGGTTCAATAGAAAGTTCCTTCTTGTTACCTGATTCATCATAAGAAATAATAGGAGGATATTGGGAAGTCTAGTCCCTTTCATTAGTATTCTCTTCATCTTCCATTTGCTTTCTTTTCTTTATGTAATTGGAAATATAAGGATTTTCAATGCAATTCACTGCACAATACATATAAATTTCCTCTAGATCAAAATCAAAGAGTTTCTTAAGGACAAATTCTGGAAGATTCTTAGTTAAACATTTCATTTCTTCATAACCCAAAAGCAAATTAAGTTCATTATAATATGCAAGGGAAATCAAATCATCACAACTTTTGGACACGATTCGATCATGAAATAATTTGCATCGGAGATGTAAATGACCACGTTCGTTGCAATGTTCACAAGTACGGCAAAGGAAATGTGAATTTTTAGCATTCCTATCTATCCTTTCTTGCAACAATTTAGTTTCTAAATGCTTATGCCTCTTGCAATATCTATTTTCCCTATTTGGTGTGTACTTGCAAACCCAATGCTCTCCACAAAAATTGACATGCTTATAAGAGATATTTTCATCATAACTAGTGCAATCATCATCAGTACTATGGATATTCAAAGAGTTCATACTAACAAGATTGCAAATATGCTCATCATTCAAAGATTTAGTACCAAGCATTTTAATGCATTCTTCTTCTAGCACTTGAGCACAGTTTTCCTTTTCATCATTCTCACGAAAGATATTTAAAAGATGAAGTGTATGAGACAAATTCAATTCCATTTTTTGTAGTTTTCTTTTATAAACTAAACTAATGATAAAACAAGAAACAAAAAGATTCAATTGCAAGATCTACAGATATACCTTCAAGAACTCACCTCCCCGGCAACTGCGCCAGAATAGAGCTTGATGTCTACTACACAACCTTCTTCTTGTAGACGTTTTTGGGCCTCCAAGTGCAGAGGTTTGTAGGACAGTAGCAAATTTCCCTCAAGTGGATGACCTAAGGTTTATCAATCCTGGGAGGCATAGGATGAAGATGGTCTCTCTCAAACAACCCTGCAACCAAATAACAAAGAGTCTCTTGTGTCCCCAACACACCCAATACAATGGTAAATTGTATAGGTGCACTAGTTCAGCGAAGAGATGGTGATACAAGTGCAATATGGATGATATATAAAGGTATTTGTAATCTGAAATTATAAAAACAGCAAGGTAGCAAGTGATAAAAGTGAGCGTAAATGGTATTGCAATGCTAGGAAACAAGGCCTAAGGTTCATACTTTCACTAGTGCAAGTTCTCTCAACAATAATAACATAACTGGATCATATAACTATCCCTCAACATGCAACAAAGAGTCACTCCAAAGACAATAATAGCAGAGAACAAACGAAGAGATAATGGTAGGGTACAAAACCACCTCAAAGTTATCCTTTCTGATCTATCTATTCAAGAGTCCGTAGTAAAATAACATGAAGCTATTTTTTCTGTTCAATCTATCATAGAGTTCATACTAGAATAACACCTTAGGACACAAATCAACCAAAACCCTAATGTCAACTAGATACTCCATTGTCACCTCAAGTATCCATGGGCATGATTATACGATATGCATCACACAATCTCAGATTCATCTATTCAACCAACACAAAGTACTTCAAAGAGTGCCCCAAAGTTTCTACCGGAGAGTCAAGACGGAAACGTGTGCCAACCCCTATGCATAGGTTCATGGGCGGAACCCGCAAGTTGATCACCAAAACATACATCAAGTGGATCACATGATATCCCATTGTCACCAGAGATAAGCACGGCAAGACATAATTCAAGTGTTCTCAAATCATTAAAGCCTCAATCTGACAAGATAACTTCAAAGAGAAAACTCAATCCATTACAAGAGAGTAGAAGGGGAGAAACATCATAAGATCCAACTATAATAGCAATGCTCGCGATACATCAAGATCGTGTCAAATCAAGAACACGAGAGAGAACATGAGAGAGAGAGAGAGATCAAACACATAGCTACTGGTACATACCCTCAGCCCCGAGGGTGAACTACTCCCTCCTCGTCATGGAGAGCGCCGGGATGATGAAGATGGCCACCGGTGAGGGATTCCCCCTCCGGCAGGGTGTCGGAACGGGGTCCCGAGAGGTTTTTGGTCGCTACAGAGGCTTGCGGCGGCAGAACTCCCGATCTATCTTCTCCGATGTTTTTAGGGTATATGGGATTATATAGGTGAAAGAAGTCAGTCGGGGGTGCTAGAGGGGCCCAGGAGACAGGGGCGTGCCCAGTAGTGGGGGGGGGGCTCCTATCTCCTGGCCTCCTCGAAGCTTCCCTGGCTTGTACTCCAAGTCTCCTGGGTCATGTTCGTTCCAAAAATAAGTTTCCCGAAGGTTTCATTCCGTTTGGACTCCGTTTGATATTCCTTTTCTTTGAAACAGTGAAATAGGCAAGAAAACAAAAATATGGGTTGGGCCTCCGGTTAGTAGGTTAGTCCCAAAAATGATATAAAAGTGTAAAGTAAAGCCCATAAACATCCAAAACAGGTAATATAATAGCATGGAACAATCAAAAACTATAGATACATTGGAGACGTATCAATGGTCGTTCATGTTTAATACTATCATTGAAAGCTTGGACCTGAGAGAGATAGAGCTTTCGGGTTGAAATTTCACCTAGGCTAACGTGATGCCAAATCCGACATTTGAAAAATTGGATCCAGTACTGGCTAGTGACGAATGGGAACAGAAATTTCCCTTTGTAACAGTTCAGGCACTTTCTCGTGGTATTTCTGACCACACGCCTTTATTTCTTGACTCTGGTGAGGCCACCCACTTGGGAAACAAAAATTCATTTTCGTTCGAGCTTGCTTGGTTTGAAAGAGAAGGCTTCTTTGATCTCGTAGCTAGAGAGTGGGCTAAGGATGCAGGAGGTAGGACTGCGCTTGAGCGTTGGCAGAATAAGATTAGGCACTTGAGAAGTTTCCTACGTGGTTGGGCTAAGCATCTTAGCGGGATTTATAAGGTTGAAAAGGAATGGCTCCTTACCCTTATTCAGTCCATAGATGTAAAAGCAGAAACCACGGTTCTGCCAGCCTCAGAGCTTCATGCCAAGCTTGCCACAGAGATGAGGCTGAAAGAGCTTCTTCATGAAGAAGAATTAAAGTGGGCACTGCAGGCCAAGGTCCGAAGAGTAGTCTAGGGCGATGTGAACACTCAATTCTTCCACATGATCGCTAATGGGAAGCACAGGAAGAAGAGGATCTTTCAGCTTGAACAGGATGAAGGAACGATTCTTGGTCAGGAGAACTGTGTGTCTCTGGATGAGTCTAGGATTGAGGATGTGCCTCAACTTATTGCTGTTGAGAATGATATTTTAGTTGCTCCTTTTTCTGAGAAAGAGGTGTTTGAGGCCATATCGCAGATGAAAATAATAAGGCTCCTAGCCTGGATGGATTCCTGGCTGAGTTTTATAAGAAGTGCTGGCATATTATTAAAGGGAATCTATTGTCGTTGTTCCATGATTTAGCTTTAGCTTTAGCTTTTTCAACTTTAGCTTTTTCAACTAAATTTTGGAACGATAACCCTGCTTCCTAAGAAAACAGAGGCTGTGAGAATCGAGCAATTCAGGCCCATCTGTCTTCTTAATGTTAGTTTCAAAAAAATTACCAAGGTCGGGACTAATAGGCTCACACAGATTGTGCATGTTGTGGTGCAGCCTACTCAAACTGCTTTCATGCCGGACAGGAACATCCTCGAAGGGGTTGTGGTCCTTCATGAAACGCTCCATGAGATTCAGACGAAAAAACTAGATGGAGTTGTTTTCAAGGTGGATTTCGAGAAAGCGTACGATAAAGTAAAATGGCCTTTCCTTCAATAGGTCTTACGCATGAAGGGTTTTGATGAAGCTTAGCGACGCCAAGTAGAATATTTCACGCAAAAAGGGAGTGTTGGAATTAAAGTGAATGACGACATAGGTCATTATTTCCAGACACACAAGGGCCTGAGACAAGGTGATCTAATGTCTCCTATTCTGTTCAGCATTGTGGTTGAGATGTTGGCAATTCTGATAGGTAGGGCAAAGGAGGCCGGTCAGGTGGGTGGCTTGGTGCCTCATCTAGTTGATGGTGGTGTGTCCATCCTGCAGTAGGCTAATGATACAATCATCTTTATGGAGCACGACTTGGCAAAAGCGAGAAATATGAAGCTGGTGTTATGCTTATTTGAACAATTGACCGGATTGAAGGTTAACTTTCATAAAAGCGAGTTGTTCTATTTTGGTAGAGCCAATGAGGAACAAGAGGCTTATAGGCAATTGTTTGGATGCGAATTGGGGGCATTACCTTTCACGCACTTAGGTATACCCATTCACCATCGTAAGCTGACAAACAGAGAATTGAAGTGCATCGAGGATCGGTTTGAGAAGAAACTGAGTTGCTGGAAGGGCAGACTCATGTCATATGGAGGCCGATTGATTCTTATTAATTCGTTGCTCATGAGTATGCCTATGTTTCTCTTATCTTTCTTCGAAGTCCCAGTTGGGGTTAGGAAAATGATGGACTTCTATCGATCCTGATTCTTCTGGCAGAGTGATGAACTAAATAGAAAATACCGACTCGCCAAATGGGATATCATCTGTCGACCAAAGGACCAGGGGGCCTTGGTATTGAGAATCTTGAAGTCAAGAACATATGTCTTCTCAGTAAGTGGCTGTATAAGTCATCAGTTGAGACTGAGGCAACATGGGCGCAGATTCTCCGTAGTAAGTATGTGTGGTCCAAGACTTTGTCCCAGGCGATAGTGAGACCGACTGACTCGTTGTTTTGGAAGGGGCTTATGAGAGTCAAAGCTGCCTTATTTAATAGAAGAAAGTTTATTGTCGATAATGGCAACACTACTCGCTTCTGGGAGGATACTTGGCTTGGTGAAACGCCATTGGCGCTTCCGTATCCGTCCCTG
This sequence comes from Triticum aestivum, assembly GCF_018294505.1. Lineage (NCBI taxonomy): Eukaryota > Viridiplantae > Streptophyta > Magnoliopsida > Poales > Poaceae > Triticum > Triticum aestivum. The sequence continues at coordinate 181,401,023 of NC_057798.1, read as the reverse complement.
CATCGTATTGTTCAACGATGTGATGCTCTTGTTGCAACTATTATGCGGTCCATTCCCCTTAATATTCAGTTTAGGAGGGTGCTTGTTGGTGACCGGTGGGAAGCATGGCTTCATTTGGTGAGTAGGCCGATGGAGGTTCAACTAGCTCATCAGCCCGATCAGTTGTGTTGGAAGCTTACTAGGTCTGGAGAGTTCACAGTCAAGTCAATGTATATCGATGTCATTAACTCTAGTGCTATTCCTAGTTCCAAACATGTTTGGAAAGTCAAAGTTCCTTTGAAAATTAAAGTGTTTATGTGGTTTGTACATAAACAAGTCATTTTAACAAAGGATAATTTGGTTAAGCGCAACTGGACAAGATCTACTAGGTGTAGTTTTTGTGATCGGGACGAAACTATCAAGCACCTCTTCTTTGATTGCCCGTTGGCGAGAGTTTTGTGGCACACGGTGCAAATTGCCTTTAACATTACTCCTCTGAATTCGGTCAGTACGTTATTTGGAACATGGCTTGTTGGGATAGAGTCCGAAACAGCTAGACACATTTGCGTAGGAGTATGTGCGTTGTTATGGGCAATTTGGAACTCCAGAAATGATTTGGCATTTAACAAAACAACAACTATTCATTTTTTGCAGGTTTTATTCCGAGCTATTGCGTTGATCCGTATGTGGTCGTTACTCACTCCGACGGAGGCCAGGGAGCGTTTGGTTACTGGATCTGTCCGGTGGGAGATGGTAGCGCGGGATATCTTCAACCGGTTTGGATGGCGGTCATGTAATAGGATAGGCGATTAGTTTACCTATCTTTGTTATCCCAGCCGGTTGTGGCTTTTGGGCCTTTTGCTTTTGGCGTTGTGGCTCTTTGTGAGCTTGCCGTTTTTTTGTTTTCAGACTATAAGACCTTGTTAACCTCTTTATTTATCTATAAATGTGGCCATATGCATTGTTCTGATGCAGAGGCCGGGGAGTCCCCCCTCTTCAAAAAAATGTTCTGCATACAGTTTTTTTTGGAAGTACAGTATTCCCTCCGTTTGGAATTATTAACACAACTGCACTGTCTTTTACCCAAGACCATAGAACAATCAACAATCGTACCACAGTATTTCTTGCCTAGAGTTTGGAATCAACTTTGGAGGGAGCTAGTATAAAGCTCATGGTTTGATGCGGGTATTATTAGATGGTTTTGATGAATTTAGTTTGAAATATTTATAGATAAAGTATAGGGTTGCAATGTTCAAATGTTGTTGAAGTAAGTCGCAAACAAAATGTTGTTGAGCTACATAAATGAATTGGAATGTTCAATTTTGGTACATGAGTTCTTTAGCTCAACTAAGGCTGCATCGTTTGGAAAACCACAAACTGAATTTGGAAACGTTTTAATCTAACAATTATTGTGTTCTTCAATTTTATTTTATAATGTGTCTTTCCACAAATAGACATCCTTTCACCAAAACACGTGTCTTTCAACCAAGAGACATCTTTTCACCAATGGATGTCTCTTCATATCTTCATCCTATGAAGAGACCCCTTTCACCAGGGAGGTGTCTTTTAACCAAAAGACATGAGTGGTGTAGCCCACATATGTCAGGATCTTGTAGTCTTGCTTGTTGAAGGCGTTGATGTGGAGAAACCTAAGTTAGTCATAGGTGTTAAATATAAATTTTGTAATGGTTGTTTTGTACTTCTACTTGATTATTATTTTAAATGGATGTGTGCACCGTAATGATGTAGTGGTTGGGGTGTGTCGGCATTCTGGGAACGAGGGTACCCAGACTTGCCTGCCTGCGGCCTGCGGCGTGGCTCCAAGAGTGGCCCAGTACGGCCCATCTTCGTCAACACATGCTCAAGACCCTCGCGAGGGTCCAAGACTCGCGGGGCGGACGACAGGAAGCTTCCTCAGGCACATCCTCGTCAGGCTGGCTCGCAAGGAGGCAGAGAGATCAAGGTGGGGTACCTCACGAGGTTCCCATGACGCAAGCCATGACGACCGAAGCTAGGAGGGCGCCAGGCGGGCGCCGACCTGCGCAGAGTCCTTGTTTCCTCTTTGGTGCAAAGGGGGCAAGCGCAGGCAAGGGTATCAAGCAAAGGCAACCATTTCGGTGCAAGAAGACCAAGACCAGCCGAGCGGCAGGATGGAGGTCATCGTGGAGCCCAAGCTGGCGTCATCGTCAGAGTCTTTGGCAGGCGAGGACCAACTTTAGTCAGGATAAGTGTACTAGATGTTCCCCTTCAAAATGGCCAATTGTTGGCGCCCTTCCCGCTCAATATTTGGGAAGAGGACCAGGGCCACGCTCTATAAATAGGGCTAGCCACCACAGTAGAAAGGGATCGGGATTCAATCCTTCCCAAGAGGCATCACCTCCACAAGAACTCCTCCCCTCGCGAGGCAGTTCTTCCTTTGTATTGTTCATCATCAGCCCCTGAGGCAATCCACCACACCACAAACTAGAGTAGGGTATTACACCACAATGGTGGCCCGAACTAGTATAAACCTCGTGTCCCTTGTGTTGTTCTTCGTGTAGTTTAGATCCTTTGCGAGGCAACGAGACGTGAGTAGGTAGGAGGTGTGATCTCCGCGCGCACCCCAGAGTTCGAACCTTGAGGGTCTGCTGGAACCTGAAATCCAACATTTGGCGCGCCAGGTAGGGGTGCACCGGAATCCGCCTTCCGCCGCCTGGTGTTTCGCCGTCCGTCGCATCCATGCCGTATGCTCGTCGAGCCCGCGCCGAGCACCGGGCTGCTCTCGCCACCCGCATCGCCCAAATGGCTCCCGTTGGCGGATGCCCCCGCCGTTCCCCGTCGCCTGCCGTCAACGCTGCCACCCGCCCGACGGGGAACGAGCAGCAGGCGTCGTCCCTGCATCCTTCGGTGCGGCGGGAAGGCCGCACCGCCACCCCGTCGCTGACTCCAGCCGGTTCATCGTCCCACGCCCGTCGCACTCCTGTGGACGCGCATGCCACGCGGCTCCTAGCATGGGAGCTCCTGCACTACCGTCCCGTCGACGACCTCTACGACGAGTGGCTCGCCCGCATCACCGAGCTCGTCAGCGCCGCTGGGGGCTCCCCTTCACCATCCCTCTCGCTGCACCGCGCCCCGCCCTGCGTGGGCAACGAAGCTCCGGGGGCGCCTCAGCCCCCCCCCCTCAAGAAGGCGCCCTGGCCCTAAGGCGCATGGCCCCGGGATGGGACCCGCTCCATCCGGCGCCAGCGCAGCAAGAGAAGAGCTGCCAAGAGATCCCTCGTACTCAAGAAGCTGCCCGCGTGCTCCCGCGCCGGCACGTTATGACCGCGCTCCTACTCCAGCACGCCAAGACCCCGCGCTACTCCTGGCAGCAGCGCGCGGAGACCTCCAAGATCAAGCTCTTCGCCACCAAAGGCCTCTTGTGGCCACGGCAGGCTGTCGGGCCTTCAACGCCGAGCTACGCAGCGTGGCCTGGCAGGGCAAGTTCAAGCCAGATCTGCCCCCGCGCTACAACGGCATGGCTGATCCTGCGGAGATCCTCCAGCTCTACGAGCTGGGCATCGAAGCCGCCAACGGGGACGAGAAGGTCATGGCGAACTGGTTTCCCATGGCACTCAAGGACGGTGCCCGCACCTGGCTCCTTAACCTGGCTCCCGGCACGATTTCCTCCTGGGACGAGATGCGCACTCGCTTCATCGCCAACTTCCAAGGCACTCGCGATCGGCCCCGGCCGTGAGCGACCTGCGCCGCATCAAGTAGCAGCCAGGAGAGACCCTGCAAAAGCTCATCCAACGCTTCAACAACACTCGCCTCAAGATCCCCAGGGTGACTGAGGAGGCCATCATCTCGGCCTTCTCCGATGGCATGCGTGACATCAAGATGAAAGAGGAGCTAGCAATCCATGAAGACCTGTGCACATCCCTAGAGCTGTTCAATTTGGCGACCAAGTGCGCCAGGGCTGAGGAAGGGTGTCTCTCCCTCCTCGAGCTTCCGGCTGCCGATCTCGAAGAGAAGAAGCCCAAGGTCAAGGACGTGAAGCGCAAGGGGGCTGCCGTGCTTGCAGCAGAACCAGACACTAAGCGAGGCAGGGATCAGCCTAAGTCAAGGGCAGCCGGTACTATGTGTACCATGATCTCCACACCCACAACACCATCGAATGCCAAGAGCTCAGGGCTGTGCGGGATGTGCATGCCGGCCGAGGCCCCGAGCACAATGCCCGGGGCTATGGCCGAGGAGGAGGAAGAGGTGGAGGACGATGGGAAGACCGTGGCCCTCGCCAGGGGTGGCGTGACCGACCTCGCGAGGACCGCTGGCAGGACCAGCCTCGCGAGGGAGGTTGGAGGGATCAGCCTCGCGAGGATCGCCCACAAGGCAACGCAGGCCTCCCTCCTCTACCACCGCAGCCAAGGAGGAATGAAGACCATCATCAGGACGAAGGGGCCGGGGGCTTCCAGGAGCCGCGCGCAATCGCTTGTATCTTGGGCGGCGCTCAGGCCCCATCCTCTCAGCGCATCTTCAAACAGTTTGGTCGTGAGGTGAATGCAGTCCTCCCCAAGCTTGAGGCCATGCGCCCTCTCAGGTGGTCAGCGTGCGCCATCACATTCAGCTCAGCGGATCAGCTCAAGTGCGCAACCACATCCGGAGTCCTCCCGATGCTTTGTTCCCCAATCATCAGCAATGTGCAGGTCACCAGAACCCTCATCGATGGTGGAGCAGGACTCAATGTCCTGTCCATCGAGATGTTCAACAATCTTCAAGTGCCATACAATCAGCTTCAGCCAACCAAGCCTTTCTCAGGAGTCACTGATGGTTCCACAGTTCCGCTAGGGCAAGTCCACCTTCCTATCACCTTTGGGCAGCGCGACAACTACTGCACCGAGCTCATCGACTTCGACGTTGCCCACATTCGCCTGCCATACAATGCCATCCTAGGGTACCCAGCCCTGGCCAAGTTCATGGCAGTGACCCATCACGGCTACAATGTCCTCAAGATGCCAGGAAGCGGTGGAGTCATCACAGTGCCTTGTGAGGAGAGGGATGCAGTGTGTTCCCTTGAGCGAGCTTTCCAAGCCGCGACAATCGAAGATCCCGATCACAAGAGCGGAAGGCTCCCCGAGGCAGTCCCTAAGAAGAAGAAGACATCGCCTGGTCCGAACCCTCGAGAGGCAGGCACCTCAGGACCCGTGCCCGTTCAAGGGGCGCCTCCTTTTGTCGCATAAGAAGGCGCGCCCGACGCCCTCCTCGGGCAAGGCTCGGGGGCTCTCTCCTAGAGGGCCATTGACTTTGCCAAGATCACGAGGGAGGAGCTCGGGCACCACTTGGAGGCGTGTTTCAAAGCTCGTTTCCCTCAGGAAGGAGCAAGGCAAGGAGGGCCAAACCCTCAGGAGTTCATCAGCGAGATCATTCAGGAGCTGCAGGAGTCAAGAGTTATGAGTGGCAGCCGCCGCTTACCCGCCGTAGCTCCCCATCCAGGTGAGGATGGTGGGCTACGCATCTGCATCGACATACCAGGACTCAACTAAGCCGCCTCTCAGGAGTGCTTCTGGCCCTCACGCGTGGGATGCTGCAAAGGTCCACCCCACAGCTATGTTCGCATGCCTTACAGCCTGTCAAACACGGCTGCTGTGTGTCAGCGCCTCCTGAGGAGCATTCTGGAGGCTCGAGAGGTCAGGCATTCCGCAGTCCTGGCGGAGATGGAGATGGGACTCGAGGAGCCGCCAGCGCCTCCGGAGCCTCCCGAGGCTCCTGGGCCTGGGGGCTCGTGAAGATCGGCTTCCGCAACGCACGTCGTCCGCTACTTCAGCATCCCTTCATCTCCAACATCATCAAGTGACATCCTTCGAGTTTTATTTTCAGCTGGGAGCGCCCCTAGGGCTGCATCATTCCCAGGCCACGTGGGTCCGTCCCTATGGCATGTATCCCTTTTGTTCATGTCCTTAGGTTACTTTGTTGGGGCGCCCCTCGGGCTGCATTATCCCCAAGCCACTCGGGCCTGACCCAGCGGCATGTTTCTCTCTTGTGTTTATTCAGGTCGTGCGTTTAACCCGCCATGATCATTGCTTGATGCCTGTGGCGGCACCCTTCTTCCCTCATGCCAGCCGCTTGCACGTTAAAGGGGGGTACCTGAGCATCACGACTCATGGACTCTTACTGGCTCTCCAACCCTCACCTTCTGGCCCTGTCCACGGCATCGCGACCTGGCATACCAGCGATGGCTGAGCTCGCTCGAGGGCCGGGACCTGAGGACGTAGAGCGTCGGCATCTAACCAAATTTGCAGGAGCACATTACAAGTAAAGGCTTAGAGCTAGGCGCAACCCGCCTTGAGGTAGGGCCCCGTGAGTCCCGTGCTGGCTCACGGGTGCCCAGATACACCTCGTCAGGCCCTACCGTGCCAGCCACGTGTCAGGGCGGGGCTGTACACGCCCCGGGGGCTCCTCCCGGAGGGGAGCCCCATCCCACGCACCAGTGGAAGCACCATGCTCCGTGCTGGCTGACGACACTGCCGAGGAGCGGCTATGCCCGTACACATACGGAAGCGCTATGCTCCGCGCTGGTGATAAACAACTGAGGGTGGCCCCCGGCCGCATCAACCTCAGGGAGCCTAGAGCTCAGTGTCCGGCCACATCGTAACGCCTCCCCTCGGGAGTTCCACACGAGGGGGCTGGGCACGGGGGCTACGCCTGGGTCACGCCTAGGCGCACGCCACCCAGCTAGGCCCCTCGGGCCTGGTTCGTCGCACGTCTCTCCCCGAGCGGAGCCAAGGTACGAAGGCCATTTGAACGTCAAGGGGGACTCCTGAGCATCGCGACTCAGGAGCCTAACTGGTCACGTAGCCCCTCACCCCTTAGTTCCAAAAGGCTAACGGCGTCTGAGGTATGCGCAGGGCCGGGCCCTGCCGATGTAGAATGGTAGATCTACTCCTACATCTCCCCTTCCTACTTGCTGTTCGCGCGTCAAGGGGGACTCCTGAGCATCGCGACTCAGGAGCCTAACTGGTCACGTAGCCCCTCACTCCTTGGTCCCGTCCTGGTTTCCGGTTGGGGCTAACGGCGGCTGAGGTATGTGTGGGGCCGGGCTCTGCCGACGTAGAACACAAGCAAGTAGGAAGGAAAAACGCAAATCTCAAGGAATTCAAAAGCAAATATTACAGTCCATAGGTTGATTTCACAACGCCAAACACAAGTTTAAACGCCTCCACGAGGCATGATGCATGTTGTTGGAGCTAAAACAAGACAGGAGCCGCGAAGGGGTCACTTTCTGGCAGTGCCATCGCTGGTGGCTGAGTTGCGCTGGACGGCTTCGCCTCGCGGAGCCCCAGGATCAGCAGCGTCTCTCCTTGGCTTGGTGCTGGGCGTGAAACTTCGCTAGCAGAGCTTCTGCTCGACCCTTCACAGCCTCAGTAGCGGCAGCGGAAAGCTCGCCGCTTGCAGGCTCCAGCAGGCTGTCAAGGTCAACATTGGGGTCGTGAAGGTAGACGTGGGTGAAGATGCGCGCCAGCGCTGCGGAAGAAAGGACACGCGCCTCGGCCTCAGCCGTGGGGCCAAGTGTGCGGACCAGGACGGAAAGCAACTTGGTGGGGCCGTCCTCGGCACTGGCCAGCGGTTTTTCCAGGCCGCCATCATAAAGCGTCTTCAGCGAAGCGCGAGCCCTCTCCTCCAGCCTCGCGAAGGCCACAAGGTCCTCGGCCAGGACCCTCGCCTTGCCATCCATCATGCTGCCATGGCGTTCATCAAGCTCGGCGTCCCGGACCTTGGCGGCAGTTTCGCGAGTTTTCATCTCCTCCTCCCTCTCCTGGTGGTCTCAGGCATCCTTGGCGAGCTGGTCGCGTAGGCCTTGCATCTCACTCTCCAGTGCCTTGTAGCGGCCCCGTACATCCGCAACCTCACCCAAGGCGGCGTCGCAAGCCGCCTTGGCTTGAAGGATGGCCTGCTTCTCCTCGTCGCAGGCCGTCGCGGCCTGGACCAGCGCCGCTCGAACTAAAGCATCAGAGCGGACCCAGCCGGAGGCCAGCTCCAGGCGCCCGGCCACCAGGCGAGGGTCGGTGCCCTGAAGATCTTCTTGCAGCCGGTCCAGCTCAGCAGCAGCATGATCCAGGACTGTAGAAGGAGTCGGAGAAATGCCAGTTGGCGAAGTAGGAGGAGAAGACGGCAGCATGATCACAGCACCATGAGTCGGGACCTTCTGAGCCCCGATGACTGCGGCAGTGGCGTCAGGCAAGGATGCCTCGGGAGTCGCTTGGGCCACGGGGGCTGAGCTCGCCCCAGCATGCCCCGCCTGGCCTCGCGAGGATGACCAGGCAGGAGAGGCCCGAGTTTGCCGCCTCCTTCTCCCATGGGTGGAAGTACTGCCCCGGGCGAAGCCTCAGGGGCCCCCTTAAGCCTTTTCGCCGCAGGCACCGGCCTAGCCAAGGAATATGGACGTTAAGCCTCAGCAACAAAAGCAGGAAGCAGAACAAAAATCAAGCACTTACTGGTCATCGCTCGCGGACTCAAGCAGCCTCCGGCCAAACTTGAAGCCTGAGAGCCGGCTGTTGGGGTCAGCCTCAGGAGACTCGGGAGCAGGAGGCACGTCTGCAGATCGCCTCAGAGCCGGAGCAGGCCCGCGGAGAACCAGCCCCGTCCTGTCCTTCTTCGGGATCAGGGGCGAACTCTCCCCGCCTCGCTCGTCGCCATCCTCGTTGTCGTCCGGCATGAGGCGGAGAGCGCAGGATCTGTGCCGAGGGAGGGGCTCTCTCGACTCCCCGTCGGTCGCCTCGGAGTCGGGGTCCTCTTCCTCCCCGTCTTCTTCCTCCTCTCTGCCGGAGTCTCCGGAAGATACGTTCACCGTCGCCAGGGCCGCCAGGTCCTCAGGAACCTCCGCGGGCATAGGCCCATCCCCGTTGAAGGCGGGCATGGAATTCACCACTTGCACCCAATCTTCCCGAAGGAACAGGGGTACAGGAGCACCATCCAATCTTGCCACGACTCCCCCAACCAAAGATTGGAGGACCGCGGCCAGATCTCCGTCGGCCAAGACTACGGAGCTCGGGCGAAGGGCGGCATCGGCTTCCCCGAGCCTCCACAGCGGGAGCGAGTGTTCCTGAAGCGGAGCCACCCGGTGCTCCAGGAACTCCCTCAGGAGCGACGCCCCGGTCAACTTCGCCGACGCCATGTTGCTTGGCCACAGGTCCGCGTCCATCCTCTCCAGCACTGGCTTCGCACGGGGATCAATGAGCTCCGTGCGAGACCAAGCATCGACAGCCTCGGGCTGCCTCATAGGCAGCATCAGCCGGGGCTGGATGCGCCCAGCATCCACCATGACCCATTTTCTCCGGAAGCCTTCGATCCTCTTCCCGGGCTTCGAGATAGCATTGGAGCTGGAGTACGCGACGAAGCTCGTGCACGCAGTGATGTGGCCGCAAGAAACCTGGAGGTAAAAGTAATGGCGCAGTAGGGCCACCGAGGGCCTTACCCCAACATGAGCCTCGTGGTAATAGGCGAAGATCGCCAGGAGAAGAATAGAGTTGGGGTGGAGGTGCAGAGCTTGCAGGTTGTAGTGCCGAAGAACAGAAAGGAAGAACTCGGAAAAGGGAGGCACTAGACTGGCGGCGATAGTGCTCACAAAGAGCGGGTAGAAGGTGCTTACTTTGTCATCAGGAAGGGCAAAGCCAACCTTGAGCACGGCTGCCCCGTCGCTGCCTTGCGCTACCATCATCTGCCGTGTCCGGGCAAGGTTCTTCTTCGACACGTTCGGAGGATCCAGGGCGGGCGAGTACCAGGCTCCGACCGGGGTTTGGCGAGGCGCCATGTCTTGCTGAGATGCGGGGTTGGAGTAGATCTGGGGATTTTGGGAGCAAGAAGGAGGAGAGCGAGAAAGGGGGTCTCGGCAATGACTAGAGAAGGCAAAGGGGGTAAGCCTGGCCGGGTGCCACTCTCTTGTCAGGTCGTGTGGTTGCCGAGGCATCGTGGGGAAGCAAGGACGCCCACGTCCAATCAACCTCCACGCGGTGCCCAAGGCCGCAGGCTGTTGGGGCCCGTGGTGCTTCGCACTTGCCCCTTCGCTTCTCTGCTAAGCCAAATCCAGGCGCGCCTTAGGCCCGGGGGCTACTGTCGATGTTCTGGGAACAGGGGTACCCAGGCTTGCCTGCCTGCGGCCTGCGGCGTGGCTCAAGGAGTGGCCCAGTATGGCCCATCTTTGTCAACACATGCTCAAGACCCTCGCGAGGGGCCAAGCCTCGCGGGGCGGACGACAGGAAGCTTCCTCAGGCACAGCCTTGTTAGGCTGGCTCGCGAGGAGGCAGAGAGATCAAGGCGGGGTACCTCACGAGGTGCCCGTGACGCAAGCCATGACGACCGAAGCCAGGCGGGCGCCAGGCGGGCGCCGACCTGCGTAGAGTCCTTGTTTCCTCTTTGGTGCAAATGGGGCAATCACAGACAAGGGTATCAAGCAAAGGCAACCATTTCGGTGCAACAAGACCAAGACCAGCAGAGCGGCAGGATGGAGGTCATCATGGAGCCCAAGTCGGCGTCATTGTCAGAGTCTTTGGCAGGCGAGGACCAACTTTAGTCAGGATAAGTGTACTAGATGTTCCCCTTCAAAATGGCCAATTGTTGGCGCCCTTCCCGCTCAATATTTGGGAAGAGGACCAGGGCCACGCTATAAATAGGGCTGGCCACCACAGTAGAAAGGGATCGGGATTCAATCCTTCCCAAGAGGCATCACCTCCACAAGAACTCCTCCCCTCGCGAGGCAGTTCTTCCTTTGTATTGTTCATCATCAGCCCCTGAGGCAATCCACCACACCACAAACTAGAGTAGGGTATTACACCACAATGGTGGCCCGAACTAGTATAAACCTCGTGTCCCTTGTGTTGTTCTTCCTGTAGTTTAGATCCTTTGCGAGGCGACGAGACGTGAGTAGGTAGGAGGTGTGATCTCCGCACGCACCCCAGAGTTCGAACCTTGAGGGTCTGCCGGAACCCGAAATCCGACAGGGTGTTAACCTCCTTTTCAAAAAACAAAATAATGTTGGATTTTTAGGTGTACCGAGTGAATGCCTAAGGCACGCAGGATCCCACGTACCCCTCTAAGCGAACTAAGAGCCAACGACACTAAATGGTTCGCTCAGAATAGCAATTTCTATTTTGAGAGCATGTGATATTTCGCCTTTTCCCATTGATGTATCATGGAAGGAGGAATGATAATTCATTCGGGTGACCTCCTAGAGGGAACATCAGCACGTTATTGGGCTTAATGAGGATGCTGGAATAATGAGAGATAAGATAATAATTGTGGCTCAATATCGGTTATGTTTGATTTACTAAAATAAGAGCATATGTAGACTTAAAGATATTGTATGCACCCACCCATAGCATTGAAAGATGACACAAAATGCGTCAACATATCGACAAAAAATAGCTCAAGTAACTTCTGATGAAAAAACCGAGGTAACACGACAAACCAAAATAGTAGACATCCTCGACAAATGAAAAATGTAGCATCATATATACTCCAGTGACGACTTCCCTTTAATCAGTAGACATCATATGCAATATAATGGCTTCGAGATAATGTCACATTGTTATGCATGTGTAAGTAAACCATATTTACCAAGTTAAGGGAAGGCTACTGGAAATGTGATTGTAAGTAAACCAAGGCAACAAGCATTGCATGTGGTTACTAATTTACTACACCTTTTGTTGTGAAGCAAATGACTACATGCCCAGTTCTTGAAAGTTCATGTTTTTCCCTTAGGTGGCTATTGATGATGAATGAAAACATAGCTAAACTGACTAGCACACATTCAATTGTATTTCATATAATGTTCCAAAATGTGCAACTATAAGATGCTTGATGACCCTTGGTTCTCCAATGATAAGTGTTGGTAAGGATAATGCCATATACTTTATCCTCGATGATCCAAGATCACAAAGAGTCCACGGGTATGTCGATACTATCAAAAGGGGGATCAAGTATGAATGGTGATACTTTTCTTGTTATGTGGTTGGAGATCAAACTCCAAAATTAGCCAAAGCACCTCAACCATTTCCACTATATCAACTCCATGTTTGGGACACCAAGACACATCTGTTCCGATCCTCTGATCCATCATGGAGATATCCATTGTAAACACTAGTTCATTCAGAGTTACCAGAGACTCCATTCGTAGCCACTTGGGCAGTATTTTGAATCACCTCGTTCGAATATTCCTAACAAAGTCCAGCTACATGTATTGATGATCCAGTGCTAGTCAGAGCCTATGAATGATGTCAGACTCACCGAGCAATATAAAATCGCCACCTTTAGTTTGATTCCGACCCTCTGAGTTAACCATTGATGTCTCTGAGTTGTATGAAAAGTTCTCTAGATCTAGCCTATATATAACCCCGCTTATTCCACCAAGTCACCCAAAATCACATAAGAAGTGCTTCCCTTCAACATCCATTTTTGAGAGTGGTTCAAGACTTGTCCTGAGTTCAAAGGTCATTCCACACCAACATTCTTGGCATGTCTTCGAACCTCTCTTCTCCTCTTTGATTCCAAGCCTACCATAAGGAAACACAACCTCTCTAATATAGTTGTATCCATTAAGAGTTTGAGTTTGAAGGAGGTTCTCTTTTGAAGAACAAGCAAGATATTCATCACCAAGCGACCTTATCTTAATACATTTGGAGAGTGTGTGCCTCCTAGATTGGTTAAGTGTGCTTAGGAGTCTTCGAGTGTGAAGGATCCAATAAGTTCATAAGGTAAAGTAGATCCTACTATGTGAAGATCTACCCCCACCGAGGCTAGACTTCACAGTCATAAGTCATTGTAGAATAGGTTGATTGCTCTCCTTAAACACTTTACTAGCATAGTTCTCCATGTATGTTGCAATTGGGGTCTCCATGATCCTAGAACCTTCGGGTTCAAAGCGTCCATAACCATAGGAAACACACGGTCAAACTTTTCCACGTTTGCAGTCTCCTAACCTTACTCCCTTACTTTCATGCAAGTTTTGCTTATGCGCTTTACTCTTTGTAGACTTGCATGTGTAAGGTGTTTTAGGCAACCACTAGCTATTTACAATTTTCCAACAGAAAATTAGGAATTGGATAAAGACCTCTATTTTTAGTAGAATTGTTTTTTCAGTTGTCTATCCACCCCCTCTAAACTCCAAGTGCCCCCTTCGATTCTAGTGTACTTAGTGTTGGGAAACATAGTAGGAAACAAAAAAATTACCCTACGATCACCGAGGAACAATATGAAGATGCATAAGAGGTTTGTATCATGATTGTTATCGACTCCGAGTAGCAGAGAAAGTAGATTAGTCGGTGTAGATTGTACTTGGAGTCCCTCAAACCGTAGATGAACAATCCCATGAACCTCCCATGAATAGTCCCTCAAACCAAATACCAAAAGCACAACCTCTCTATAGTTTGTAGGCATACGGTATTCACGATCCGACAACGCTTGACCGTCCAAAACCAATCGCAGTCAGAGAACTAGAGGAGGAGATTGTATCCACATGAGGCTTCTAATTATGTTGATTAGAGGAACTAGAACTAGCTCTAATTATCTCAATTAGAACTAGAACTGAAGAACTATAGGAGGCTCCAAAAATTTTGTGTTCAAAAGTGTCAAATCCTCTAGTATATATAGGTTGGAGGGAGGGGAGGTGGGCACCGCAAGGGGAAGGAATACACCCCCCTTTGGCCGCCTAAGGAGGGGGGAACCCCCCTCCAATTCGGCATCCACTTCCCCTTTCCAGGGGGAGAAGGGGGCGTCAAGTCCTTTGGGACCAAGTAGCCTTCCACCGCTTGGCTTTTTGATACGTCTCCAAGGTATCTATAATTTTTTATTGTTCCATGCTATTATATTACCTGTTTTGGATGTTTATGGGCTTTACTTTACACTTTTATATCATTTTTGGGACTAACCTACTAACCGGAGGCCCAGCCCGTATTGCTGTTTTTTTGCCTATTTTAGTGTTTCAAAGAAAAGGAATATCAAATGGAGTCCAAATGAAATGAAACCTTCGGGGGCGATCTTTTTGGAACAAACGTGATCCAAAGGACTTGGAGTGCAAGTCAAGAAGCAATTGAGGAGGCCACGAGGGTGGAGGGCGCCCCCCCCCTACTAGGCGTGCCCCCTATCTTGTGGGGCCCTCGGGCGTCCACCGACCTACTTCTTCCTCCTATATATACCCACGTGCCCCGAGAACAACAGAGGCGACCACCAAAACTTTTTCCACCACCGTAACCTTCTGCATCCGCGAGATCCCATCTTGGAGCCTTCGCCGGCGCTCTACATCATCTCCATGGCCTCTCCGATGAGTTGTGAGTAGTTTACCACAGACCTTCGGGTCCATAGTTATTAGCTAGATGACTTCTTCTCTCTCTTTGAATCTCAATACCATGTTCTCCCCGATCAATACCATGTTCTCCCCGATCTTCTCGGGGATCTATTTGATGTAACTCTTTTTGCGGTGTGTTTGTCGAGATCCAATGAATTGTGGGTTTATGATCAAGTTTATCTATGAGAATATTTGAATCTTCTCTGAATTCTTTTATGTGTGATTAAGTTATCTTTGCAAGTCTCTTCGAATTATCAGTTTGATTTGGCCTACTAGATAGATCTTTCTTGCAATGGGAGAAGTGCTTAGCTTTGGGTTCAATCTTGCGGTGTCCTTTCCCAGTGACAGCAGGGGCAGCAAGGCACGTATTGTATTGTTTCCATCGAGGATAAAAAGATGGGGTTTATATCATATTGCATGAGTTTATACCTCTACATCATGTCATCTTTCTTAATGTGTTACTTCATTATTTATGAACTTAATACTCTAGATGCATGCTGGATAGCGGTCGATGTCTGGAGTAATAATAGTAGATGCAGGCAGGAGTCGGTCTACTTGTCACCGACGTGATGCCTATATACATGATCATGCCTAGATAGTCTCATAATTATTCTTTTCTATCAATTGCTCGACAGTAATTTGTTCACCCACCGTAATAATTATGCTATCTTGAGAGAAGCCACTAGTGAAACCTATGGCCCCCGGGTCTATCTTTTACCATATAAGCTTTCAATCAACTTTTATTTGCATCTTTACTTTTCCAATCTATATCATAAAATACCAAAAATATATTTATCTTATCATATTATCTCTATCAGATCACATTTTCGCAAGTGGCCGTGAAGGGATTGACAACCCCATTATTGCATTGGTTGCGAATTCTTGTTTGTTTGTGTAGGTGCGTGAGACTTTTGAGGAGCCTCCTACTGGATTGATACCTTGGTTCTCAAAAACTGAGGGAAATACTTACGCTACTATTGCTGCATCACCCTTTCCTCTTCAAGGAAAACCAACGCAAGCTCAAGACGTAGCAAGAAGGATTTCTGGCACCGTTGCCAAGGAGGTCTTCGCTCAAGTCAAGACATACCAAGTACCCATCACAAACTCATCTCCCTCGCATTTACATTATTTTCCATTTGCCTCTCATTTTCCTCTCCCCCACTTCACCCTTGCCGTTTTATTTACCCTCTCTTTCCCATGTACCTTCTTTTTGCTTGCAACTTCGCTTGCTAAAAGTTTATGGATCCTCATCCACTTGCTAATCTCTTTAAGAGATCCAATTATGTTGAACCTATTGCTAGTGAGTTGAGTACACTAGATTATTTTTATGAGGTTTTGCTTGAAATTCATGAATCTGAAATTGTGATGAAGTACTTTATGAAGGAATTCATGATAGCCCTTTGAATAAAAAGCATGATTGTAATGATTTTATTATAAATTCTATTGATGTCAATTGTGCTAATAATATGCAAAACCCTACGCTTGGGGATGCTAATTTTGCTATGCCTACTACTTGTTGCAATGATCATGATTGGGGTGATTCTTCTTATGATCTTGAAAATTTATTTAAACCCCATGATGAATATGAGATTGATAATAGTTTTTGCAATATTATTGAAAGTGGGTTTGGAAGAGTGTCAACTTTAGATCCCACATATTTGGAGAATGTTCAATCTTATGAAGTTTCTGATAAAAGTGGGTTTGGAGAAGTCATGACTTTAGTTAATGTTAATCCCACTATTTTGGAAGAGTGTCAACTTTGCATACATGCGGATCGTGTCAAGAATATGTTTTGTGATAGCTATATAGTTGAATTTGCTTATGATCCTACATGTAATTATTATGAGAGAGGAAAATATGGTTACTAAATTACCTCTCGTTATGTTGAGATTGCTATTGTTTCTCTCTTCTTCCTTGCATATGGTAGTTTTTGCTTGCCTTGATAATTTGTTTGCTTATAAAATTCCTATGCATGGGAAGTATGTTAGAATCAAATGTTTTTGTGACATGTTTCATGATGCTCTCTTTGTGTTTCAATTATTATCTTTCGTGTGAGCATCGTTGAAATCTTATGCCTAGCTAAAAAGGCTTTAAAGAAAAGCGCTTGTTGGGAGACAACCCAATATTTTTCCATGTTTTTATTCAATAAATAAATCATCTAGCTTATGTTTAGATGTGTTTTCATGTTTTAATTAGTGTTTGTGCCAAGTAGAACCTATA
Source organism: Triticum aestivum (assembly GCF_018294505.1). Classification (NCBI taxonomy): domain Eukaryota; kingdom Viridiplantae; phylum Streptophyta; class Magnoliopsida; order Poales; family Poaceae; genus Triticum; species Triticum aestivum. The sequence continues at coordinate 181,384,531 of NC_057798.1, read as the reverse complement.
GGATAACCTACGGTGATAGTGAACTTGATTCTGCTGAAAAACAGAAACTTTGCGCCCACGAAAATAATTTTAGTAATTCACAGAAACGTGATTTTGTGTTGATTCGTTTTGATGAAGATCAATAGAAAAATTTCCCAGGACTTCCTATTTTGGTAGGATTTTTAGAGTTCCATAAGTATTCTAGAGTTACAGATTGCTACAGACTGTTCTATTTTTGACAGATTCTGTTTTTCGTGTGTTGTTTACTTATTTTGATGCATCTATGGCTAGTATTAAGTGGTATGAACCATAGAGAACTTGAAATACAGTAGGTTTAACACCAATATAAATAAATAATGAGTTCATTACAGTACCTTATGTGGTGGTTTTTCTTTCTTTCTCTGATGGAGCTTATGAGATTTCCTGTTGAATTTTGTGTTGGGAAGTTTTCAAGTTTTGGGTAAAGATTTAATGGACTATGGAATAAGGAGTGGAAAGAGAATAAGATTGGGGATGCCCATGGCACCCCAAGATATTCATGAATAGCCAAAAGCCTAAGCTTGGCGATGCCCCCGGAAGGCATCCCCTCTTTCGTCTTCGTTTATCGGTAACTTTACTTGGAGCTATATTTTTATTCGCCACATGATATGTGTTTTGCTTGGAGCGTCTTGTATGATATTAGTCTTTGCTTTTTAGTTTTCCACAATCATACTTGCTGTACACACCTTTTGAGAGAAGCCCACTTGATTATAATTTATTAGAATACTCTATGTGCTTCACTTATATCTTTTGAGCTAGATAGTATTTGCTCTAGTGCTTCACTTATATCTTTTAGAGCACGGTGGTGGCTTAATTTTGAAGAAATTGTTGATCTCTCATGCTTCACTTATATTATTTTGAGAGTCTTTTATAACAGCATGGTATTTTCTATGGTTATAAATTTGGTCCTAGAATGATGAGCATCCAAGTTGGGTATAATAAAAACTATCATAGAAAGTGCATTAAATACTAGGATCAATTTGATGCTTCATAATTGTTTTGAGATGTGAAGGTGGTAATATTAGAGTCATGCTAGTTGGGTAATTATGAAATTGATAAATACTTGTGTTGAGGTTGGAAAGTCACGTAGCATGCACGTATGGTAAAAGTTGTGTGACAAATTTGTTGCATGAGGTGCTCTTTTAATTGTCTTCCTTATGAGTGGAGGTCGGGATCGCGCGATGGTTAACTCCTACCAACCCTTCACCTAGGAGCATGCGTAGTAGTACTTTGCTTAGAGGGCAAGTAGACTTTTGCAATAAGTATATGAGTTCTTTATGACTAATGTGAGTCCATGGATATACGCACACTCACCCTTCCACTTAGCTAGCCTCTATTATACCGCGCAACTTTCGCCGGTATCATGCACCCATTATTTACCTTCCTCAAAACAGCCACCAGACCTACCTATTATGGCATTTCCATAGCCATTCCGAGATATATTGCCATGCAACTTTCCACCGTTCCGTTATTATGACATGCTCCATCATTGTCATATTCCTCTTTGCATGATCATATAGTTGACATTGTATTTGTGGTAAGGCCACCTTCATAATTTTCATACATGTCACTCTTGATTCATTGCATATCCCGGTACACCGCCGGAGGCATTCATATAGAGTCATATTTTGTTCTAAGTGTTGAGTTGTAAATTAATAAAAGTGTGATGATCTTCATTATTAGAGCATTGTCTCAAGTGAGGAAAGGATGATGAATACTATGATTCCCCTACAAGTCGGGATGAGATTTCGGACTTTAAATAAATAAAAAAAGAGGTAAAAGTGCCCACCAAATAAAAAAAGTCCAAATAAAAAAAAGAGAAAGGCCAGATAAAAAAATGAGAGAAAAAGAGAGAAGGGACAATGCTACTATCTCCTTTTCCACACTTATGCTTCAAAGTAGCACCATGATCTTCATGATAGAGAGTCTCTTGTGTTGTCACTTTCATATACTGGTGGGAATTTTTCATTATAGAACTTGGCTTGTATATTCCAATGATGGGCTTCCTCAAAATGACCTAGGTCTTCGTGAGCAAGCAAGTTGGATGCACACCCACTTAGTTTCTTTTGTTGAGCTTTCACATATTTATAGCTCTAGTGCATCCGTTGCATGGCAGTCCCTACTCACTCACATTGATATCTATTGATGGGCATTTCCATAGCGCGTTGATATGCCTAGTTGATGGGAGACTATCTTCTCCCTTTTTGTCCTCACAACCACCACCATATACCACCATAGTGCTATGTCCATGGCTTGCGCTCATGTATCGCGTAACAGTTGAAAAAGCCGAAGCGCGTTAAAAAGTATGAACCAATTGCTTGGCTGAAACCGGGTTTGTGCATGATGGGAGTATTTTTTGTAATAAAAATGAAGCATGGCCTAACTATATGATTTTGTAGGGATAAACTTTCTTTGGCTATGCTATTTTGATAAGACATGATTATTTGTTAGTATGCTTCAAAGTATTATTATTCTTTATGTGTTATAAGCTTTTATCTTGAATCATTTGGATCTGAACAATCATGCCACAATAAAGAAAATTACATTGAGAATTATGCTAGGTAGCATTCCACATCAAAAATTATGATTTTATCATTTATGTACTCGAGGACGAGCAGGAATTAAGCTTGGGGATGCATGATACATCTCCAATGTATCTATAATTTTTTTATTGTTCCATGCTATTATACTACCTGTTTTGGATGTTTATGGGCTTTACTTTACACTTTTATATCATTTTTGGGACTAACCTACTAACCGGAGGCCCAACCCATATTGTTTTTTTGCCTATTTCAGTGTTTCAAAGAAAAGGAATATCAAACGGAGTCCAAACGGAATGAAACCTTCGAGTGTGATCTTTTTGGAACAAACGTGATCCAGAGTACTTGGAGTGCAAGTCAAGAAGCAATCGAGGAGGCCACGAGGGTGGAGGGCGCCGCCCCCCCCCCTACTAGGCGCGCCCCTATCTCGTGGGCCCCTCGGGCGTCCACCGACCTACTTCTTCCTCCTATATATACCCACGTACCCCGAGAACATCAGAGGCGACCATGAAAAACTATTTCCACCACCGCAACCTTTTGTATCCGCGAGATCCCATCTTGGAGCCTTCGCAAGCGCTCCTCCTGAGGGGGAATCGACCATGAAGGGCCTCTACATCATCTCCAAGGCCCTTCCGATGAGTTGTGAGTAGTTTACCACAGACCTTCGAGTCCATATTATTAGCTAGATGGCTTCTTCTCTCTCTCTTTGATTTTCAATACCAAGTTCTCCTCGATCTTCTTAGAGATCTATTCGATGTAACGCTTTTTGCGGTGTGTTTGTCGAGATCCGATGAATTGTGGGTTTATGATCAAGTTTATCTATGAGAAATATTTGAATCCCCTCTGAATTATTTTATGTGTGATTAAGTTATCTTTGCAAGTCTCATCGAATTATCAGTTTGGTTTGGCCTACTAGATTAATCTTTCTTGCAATGGGAGAAGTGCTTAGCTTTGGGTTCAATCTTGCGGTGTCCTTTCCCAGTGACAGCAGGGGCAGCAAGGCACGTATTGTATTGTTGCCATCGAGGATAAAAAGATGGGGTGTATATCATATTGCATGAGTTTATCCCTCTACATCATGTCATCTTTCTTAATGCGTTAGTACATTCTTTATGAACTTAATACTCTAGATGCATGTTGTATAACGGTTAATGTGTGGAGTAATAGTAGTAGATGCAGGCATGAGTCGCTCTACTTGTCACAGACGTGATGCCTATATACATGATCATGCCTAGATAGTCTCATAATTATTCGCTTTTCTATCAATTGCTCGACACACTGGTGGAAAAAGGGCCTTTGGTCGCGGTTCGCAACTGCCATTAGTCGCGGTTGCGCAACCGCGACCAGACGGGCGCGACTAAAGGCCCCCCCCTTTAGTCGCGGTTGCTTAAGAACCGCGACTAAAGGCCCGTCCACGTGGGCGGAGGACCTTTAGTCGCGGTTCTTGTGGCTAACCGCGACTAAAGGCCGCCACAGGTTTTTGAAAAAAAAAATTGAATTTTTTTTTTCAAATTTCTGAATTATTTTAACCTCTAGTCTCTAATCACCACCCCTCATCACTTCTCAATTTATTCTTTTATCACCCCTCATCATTCCAAATCATCTAACTTCCCAACCGGTCACCCATCCCTCTCACTACTCCAGCCCAAGCACGCTTAACTTCCGGGTTCTATTCTCCCACGCTCCAAGTCTGCACTTGTTGTTTTCCTGACAATAATAAGATGTCAATCCTATTAACCTTCAGGAATTTTGCTTGAGCATGAAGTGACACATTTCACTGTTTGAGTTTGAAACTATTGTTTTAAAAAACAATAATTATTTAGTAACACTAATATTTCTTGAATAATTAGTTTGACCATTGTTTGACCACAGTTTGACCACAGTTGACCACAGTTTGACCAGATTTGACCAAAATTGAAATAATTAAAATAATTATTTAGTAACACTAATATTCTAGAATAATTAGTTTGACCATTGTTTGACCATAGTTTGCCCACTGTTTGAATATTTTTCAATTTTTTCCACTCTAGATCTTACAAGCCCCGTAACTTTTTTTCTATTAGGTTTTTGAGGATTTTGAAAATGTTTAACGGGGTCCCCCCCGTTAAATTTGGATGTAACTTTTCGAGTAGATGATTTTTCATATAAAAAACTTTTTCATCCGAGTTAGTATGCAAAAGTTATGCCCATTTTTACAAATTTCAGAGAGATTTTGCAAATAAAGTCAAAATTCACATTTGCAAATTTTCCCAACAACTAGACCACATATCACATGAGAAACTTATTTTCTTTTATTTTTTTGACATTTCCATTATTTTCTTTTATTTTTTTTAAAACTGAAAAGGCAATCCCGGGGGGGGTAGAGTTTGAAAATGGGACCTTTAGTACCGGTTCGTGGCACGAACCGGGACTAAAGGTCTCAACCCCATTAGTTCCGGTTCGTGCCACAAACCGCGACTAAAAGGGAGGAGCTTTAGTCGCGGTTGGCCTGGCCAACCGCGACTAAAGGCCTTTGGGCACCTTTAGTCACGGTTGGCCTGGCCAACCGCGACTAAAGCCCGCGAGCGCCCTGGGCCCAGGCATTTGGTCGCGGTTCATCTGCCGAACCGCGACTAAAGACTTCATTAGTCGCGGTTCCTACAGTTTCGCGACTAATGGGGCTGGACGGAAGCCTCTTTTTCTACTAGTGACAGTAATTTGTTCACCCACCATAATACTTATGCTATCTTGAGAGAAGCCACTAGTGAAACCTATGGCCCTCGGGTCTATCTTTTACCATATAAGCTTTCAATTTACTTTTATTTGCATCTTTACTTTTCCAATCTATATCATAAAATACCAAAAATATATTTATCTTATCATATTATCTCTATCAGATCTCATTTTTGCAAGTGGTCGTGAAGGGATTGACAACCCCTTTATTGCGTTGGTTGCGAGTTCTTGTTTGTTTGTGTAGGTGCATGGGACTTTTGAGGAGCCTCCTACTGGATTGATACCTTGGTTCTCAAAAACTGAGGGGAATACTTACGCTACTATTGCTGCATCATCCTTTCCTCTTCAAGGAAAACCAACGCAAGCTCAGGACGTAGCACTTTTTAAGGCCCGTTGATATTCATAACCCACAAGTATAGGGGATCGTTTGTAGCCTTTTTCGATAAATAAGAGTGTCGAACCCAATGAGGAGCTAAAGGTAGAACAAATATTCCCTCAAGCTCTATCGACCACCGATACTACTATACGCACACTTAACGTTTGCTTTACATAGAACCAGAATAAAACTAGAAATACTTTGTAGGTACGAAGGGATAAGTTTGCAAGATAATAAAGAATGTGAAATAAAAAGTAGGTGTTGTTCTAATCAAAGTACAATTAAATTAGTATAGCGAGTGTGGATTAGTAGTGGTAGGATTTGCGGAATTTTCCTTAACAATTGACTAGGTTAATAGACCGATAGCTAACTTTTATGTGGGAGAGGCCACTTCTAGAATGTCGTCCCTTACTTCGAATCCTATGCACTTATGATTGGAACTATTAGCAAGCATCCGCAACTACTAACGTTCATTAAAGTAAAACCCAACCATAGCGTTAAGATATATATTGGTCCCCCTTAAATCTCGTATGCATCAATTTCTATGGTAGGAAGAAGCTTCTATCACCCTTGCCCTCCAATGTATAATCCTATTAACATACAAATAACCCTATGGTGTGATCCACATGCGCGCTGATATGATGGGCACAAAAGGGGAGCAACATAACGACAAGCAAATTAAACAAATCATAGCAATTCACCAATTATCGATAGGACAACAAAAATCTACTCAGACATCATAGGATGGCAACACATCATTGGATAATAATACGAAGCATAAAGCACCATGTTCAAGTAGAGGGTACAGTGGGTTTCGGGAGAGTGTACCACTTTAGATAGATGGGGAGAGGTGATGAAGATGTTGGTGAAGATGACGGAGTTGTTGGAGTAGATTGCTGTCACATGATGATTTCCCCGGCGGTGTTCCACGCCACTGAGGCAGAGGGGGAGAGATCCCCATTCTTCTTCTTATTCTTCCTTGGTCTCCGTCCTAGATGGGAGGAGAGTTCCCCCTCTGGTCCATGGCCTCCATGGCGGCGGAGTGGTAACCCACAAGTATAGGGGATTAGTTGTAGCCTTTCTTGATAAATAAGAGTGTCGAACCCAACGAGGAGCTAAAGGTAGAATTTTTATTCCCTTCAAGTTCTATCGACCACTGATACAACTCTACGCACGCTTAACATTTGCTTTACCTAGAACAAGTATTAAACTAGAAGTACTTTGTAGGCCCGACCCCGATCCCCGCGTCGCCAACCCCTGGCAACATGGGGGGGGGGGAGGGGGGCGATCCACCACCGCCGGCCCTAGGCCTCTTCTCTAGTCTCCCCCTCCTGCCGCCGCCCGAGGCCATGCTGGCGTAGCCTGACCAGTGACAGCGGCGGCGGGGCCTTCCCCCTCGTGCGGTGGTGGTGATCTCCTATCGGCGGCGGCAGCTCATGGCTTGGTGGTGCACCGGCGGCAAGGAGCAGCGGGGGCCTGATGGCGAGTGTGACGACAGTGACAGCGCAGGCGCGTTCTCCCCGCGGCTCAGGAGCACCTATGGCGGTGGCCCAGATTACGAGCCTCGCCTTGCCTAGATGGGCTTCGGTGGGCCGACAGATCTGGAGGCGTCTATAGGCGGGCATTGTGGGCCTGAAGGCGCATGCTTAGGCACCGTGGTGGTGCCGTGGCCGGTCAAGCGACGGTGGCCTGGATCCAACATCCAGTCCCCAACAAAGATGGTGGCGATCTGTGCACGAGATGCTTGATGGAGGTACTTCGAACAGATCCAGGTGAAAACTTGCTTTCGGCTTACTGCCAAAGCCGGCGGTGGCGGCGCTATTTTGCGACATTCCATTCTTGAGGGCATCACCAAGGAGAAGTTCAAGGCCATTGTCTGCTACCGCCGGGTGCGCCCTAGAGCATCACCAAGTACATCGGAAGATGGTGGTGCTCTTATTGAAGGAAATATGCCCTATAGGCAATAATAAAGTTGTTATTTTATATTTCCTTATATCATGATAAATTTTTATTATTCATGCTAGAATTGTATTAACCGGAAACTTGATACATGTGTGAATACATAGACAAAACACCGTGTCCCTAGTATGCCTCTACTTGACTAGCTCGTTGATCAAACATGGTTAACTTTCGTAGCCATGGATATGTGTTGTCATTTGATGAACGAGATCACATCATTAGGAGAATGATGTGATGGACAAGACCCATCCGTTAGCTTAGCATAATGATCATTCAGTTTTATTGCTACCGCTTTCTTCATGTCATATATATATTCCTCCGACTATGAGCTTATGCAACTCCCAGACACCGGAGGAATGCCTTGTGTGCTATCAAACATCACATTGTAACTGGGTGATTATAAAGATGCTCTACAGGTATCTCTGAAGGTGTTTGTTGGGTTGGCATAGATCGAGATTAGGATTTGTCACTCCGAGTATCGAAGAGGTATCTCTAGGCCCTCTCGGTAATGCAGATCATATGAAGCCTTGGAAGCAATGTGACTAATGAGTTAGTTACAGGATGATGCACTACAGAACAAGTAAAGAGACTTGCCAGTAACGAGATTGAACAAGGTATGAAGATACCAACGATTGAATCTCGGGCAAGTAACATACCGATGATAAAGGGAATAACATATGTTGACATTGCGGTTCGACCAATAAAGATCTTCGTAGAATATGTGGGAACCAATATGAGCATCCATCTTCCGCTATTGGTTATTGACCGAAGAGGTGTCTCGGTCATGTCTACATAGTTCTCAAACCCATAGGGTCCGCATGCTTAACATTCGATGATGATATGTATTATATGAGTTATGTGTTTTGGTGACTGTAGGTTGTTTGAAGTCCCGGATGAGATCACATAATTGATGAGGAGTCTCAAAATGGTCGAGAGGTAAAGATTGATACTCCCTCCGTTCCTGTATATAAGGTGTATAGATTTTTGAGAAAAACTCCAAAATATAAGGTGTATTGCGTTGCACAACTCATTTGAATAAATTTTTTAGGGATTTGATTACATCTCCTTATATCAAGAAAGCTCCTCTATTTTCTCATGTCAATTAGTCAGGTGTAATCTCGCCCAAAACTTATGAAATTTTCTCTCCATGTGCGTTCTTTAATTTTCGTGCCAAAAACTATACACCCTATATTTAGGAATGGAGGGAGTATATTGGAAGGTGGTATTAGAACACCGGAAGGGTTCCGGTGTGTATCAGGTACAAACTGGAATACCGTAGGGGTTACCGAAACCTCCCGGTGGAAGATATGGGCCATATGGGCCATAGAGGGAAGCTAACCAGCCCACAAGGGGATGGTGCGCCCCCCACAAGGGAGGATGCCGAATTGGACTAGGGAAGGGGGCGCCACCCCCCTTTCCTTCTCATTTCCCTCTCCCTTCCCCTTTTCCCCTCTGTTGGAAGGAAGGGGGGCAACTAGGACTAGGAGTCCTAGTAGGACTCCCCCTCACTTGGGTGCGCCCTAGGGCCGGCCTCCTCCCCTCTCCTCCTTTATATACGGGGGCAGGAGGGCACCCCAAAGCACATCAATTGTTTAGCCGTGTGCGGTGCCCCCTCCACCATTTACTACTCCGGTCATATTGTCGTAGTGCTTAGGCGAAGCCCTGCGCGGATCACTTCACCAACACCGTCATCACGCCGTCGTGCTGATGGAACTCATTGACTCCTTCATACCTCTACTGGATCAAGAGTTTGAGGGACGTCATCAAGCTGAACGTGTGCAGAACTCGGCGGTGTCGTACGTTCGGTACTTGATCGGTTGATTCGAGAAGATGTTCCACTACATCAACCGCGTTAAGTTAATGCTTCCGCTTTCGGTCTACGAGGGTACGTGGACGCACTCTCCCCTCTTATTGCTATGCATCTCCTAGATAGATCTTGTGTGAGCGTAGGAATTTTTTTGAAACTGCATGCTACGTTTCCCAATATTCATATCAGAGCCAGGTTTATGCGTAGATGATATGCACGAGTAGAACACAAAGACTTGTGGGCGGTGATCATCATACTGCTTACCACCAATGTCTTATTTTGATTTGGCGGTATTGTTGGATGAAGCGGCCCGGACCAACCTTACATGATCGTGTTCATGACACCGGTTCCACCAACAGATATGCAACTAGTTTTGCATAAAGGTGGCTGGCGGGTGTCTGTTTCTCCAACTTTAGTTGAATCGAATTTGACTTCGGTCGGTCCTTGTGAAGGTTAAAATAGCAAACTTGATAAATCACTGTTGTGGTTTTTGTGCTGTAGGTATGTACGATTCATGCTAGCAGCCCATAGCAGCCATGTAAAACTTGCAACAAACAAAGTAGAGGACGTCTAACTTGTTTTTGCATGGCATGTTGTGATGTGATATGGTCAATACATGATGTGATATAAGGATTGTTGTATGAGATGATCATGTTTTGGAAAATTTATGGGCAACTGGCAGGAGCCATATGGTTGTCGCTTTATTGTATGAAATACAAATGATATGTAATTGCTTTACTTTATCACTAAGCCATAGCGATAGTCATAGGAGCAATGGTTGGCGAGATGACCACGACGCTACGATGGAGATCAAGGTGTTAAGCCGGGGACGATGGAGATCATGACGTTGCTTTGGCGATGGAGATCATGAGCACAAGATGATGATGGCCATATCATGTCACATATTTTGATTGCATGCAATATTTATCTTTTATGCATCTTATTTTGCTTAGTACTGTGGTAGCATTATAAGATGATTCCTCACTAAATTTCAAGGTATAAGTGTTCTCCTCGAGTATGCACCATTGCGAAAGTTCTTCGTGTTGAAACACCACGTGATGATCGGGTGTGATAAGCTCTACATTCAAATAGAACGGGTGCAAGCCAGTTTTGCACATGTGGAATACTCAGGTTAAACGTGACGAGCCTAGCAAATACAGATATGGCCTCGAAACACTGGAGACCTAAAGGTCGAATGTGAATCATATAGTAGATATGATCAACATAGTGGTGTTCACCATTCAAGACTTCTCCATCTCACGTGATGCTCAAACATGGTTTAGTTGATTTGGATCACGTATCATTTAGATGACTAGAGGGATGTCTATCTAAGTGGGAGTTCTTAACTAATATGATTAATTGAACTTAATTTATCATAAACTTAGTCCTGATAGTATTTGCAAATTATGTTGTAGATCAATAGCTCATGATGTAGCTCCCCATTTATTTTTAATATGGTCCTAGAGAAAAATAACTTGAAAGATGATAGTAGCAATGAAGCGGACTGGGTCCGTGATCTGAGGTTTCGATTGATTATGATGAGAACAAAGTTGCTACTTATGATGATTATTGTGATGATACTTATATTATAGAAAGTACTGATGATTATATTTATAAAACTTGTCATGATTATTATTACCCTTTTTCTGAACATTACTCTTTTAATGTGGAAACAATTTATAGTATCCGAGTTTCTTATGATACTCCCACTATTCCGAATGAGAAGAATTTTGCTTATGTGGAGAGTAATAAAAATTCGATGCTTGTGCATCATGAAAATAATGCTTTATGTGATAGTTATATTGTTGAATTCATTCATGATGCTACTGAAAATTATTATGAGGGAGGAATATATGCTTGTAGAAGTTGCAATAATATCAAGTTTCCTCTCTATGTGTAGAAAATCTTGAAGCTATGCTTGTTTTGCTTTCCTATGCTAGTTAATTGTTGTTCCCATAAGTTGTTTGCTCACAAAATCGCTAAGCATAGGAAGTGGGTTAGGCTCAAATTTCCTAGTCATATGCTTCAGCATGCTCCCATTATGTTTTAATTCTTATCTTTTATGTGAGCATCATTGTCATCATTATGCCTAGCTAAAAAGGCGTTAAAGAAAAGCTCTTGTTGGGAGAAACCCAATAATTAACCCTACTGTTTTTGTGTGTTCACATGATTAAGATACTGTAGTAATCATGTGTTATAGCTTTTGTTTCAATAAAGTGCCAAGTAAAGCCTTTGGGAAGACTTGGATGAAAGTTAATGTGATCTTGCTGTAAAAAACAAAAACTTTGCGCTCACGAGATTAGCTGCCATTTTTTACATATGAGTGAATTTTAGTTGATTATTTTTGCAGAAGATTAATAGACAAATTCCTCATGTCCACCAATTTATTTCAGAATTTTTGGAGTTACATAAGTATTCGCGAGTTATAGATTACTATAGACTGTTCTGTTTTTGACAGATTCTATTTACCTTGTGTTGTTTGCTTATTTTGATGAATCTATGAGTAGTATAGGATGGTATGAACCATAGACAAGTTGGAATACAGTAGATATTACACAAATATAAATGAAGAATGAGTTCATAAATTTACCTAAGTGCTGGTTTTATTTTCTTATACTAACGGAGCTTACAAGTTTTCTGTTGAGTTTTGTGTTATGAAGTTTTCAAGTTTTGGGTAAAGATTCAATGGACTATGGAATAAGGAGTGGCAAGAGCCTAAGAATGGGGATGCCCAAGGCACCCCAAGGTAATATTCTAGGAAAACCAAGAGCCTAAGCTTGGGTATGCCCCGGATGGCATGCCCTCTTTAGTCTTTGTTCATCGATAACTTTACTTGGAGCTATATTTTTATTCACCACATGATACATGTTTTGCTTGGAACATCATTCTATTTTATTTTGTTTTGCTTTCTGTTTGAATAAAGTACTTAATATCTGAAATTCTTAAATGTTAGAGAGTCTTCACATAGTTGCATAATTACTCGACTACTCATTGATCTTCACTTGTATCTTTTGGAGTAGTTTGTCGTTTGCTCTAGTGCTTCACTTATATCTTTTAGAGCACGATGATGGTTTTATTTTGAAGAAATTGTTGATCTCTCATGCTTCACTTATATTATTTTGAGAGTCTTTTAGAATTGCATGGTAATTTTCTTTGGTTACAAATTAGGCCTAATATGATGGGTATCCAAGAGGGATATAATAAAAACTTTCATATAAAGTGCATTGAATACTAAGAGAAGTTTGATTCCTTATGATTGTTTTGAGATATGAAGATGGTGATATTAGATTCATGCTAGTGGATTAATTGTGAATTTGAGAGATACTTGTGTTAAAGTTTGTGATTCCCGTAGCATGCACGTATGGTGAACCTTAATGTGATGAAGTTGGAGCATGATTTATTTATCTATTGTCTTCCTTATGTGTGGAGGTCGGGATCGCGCGATGGTTAACTCCTTCCAACCCTTCCCCTAGGAGCATGTGTTTAGTGCTTTGTTTTGATGACTTGTAGTTTTTTGCAATAAGTATGTGAGTTCTTTATGACTAATGTTGAGTCCATGGATTATACGCACTCTCACCCTTCCACCATTGCTAGCCTCTCTAGTACCGCGCAACTCTCCTCGGGGCCATACACCCACCATTTACCTTCCTCAAAACAGCCACCATACCTACCTATTATGGTATTTCCATAGCCATTCCAAGATATATTGCCATGAAACTTTCCATCGTTCCGTTTATTATGACACGCTCCATCATTGTCATATTGCCTTGCATGATCATGTAGTCGACATCGTATTTGTGGCAAAGCCACCGTTCATAATTCTTTCATACATGTCACTCTTGATTCATTGCACATCCCGGTACACCGCCGGAGGCATTCATATAGAGTCATATTTTGTTCTAAGTATCGAGTTGTAATTCTTGAGTTGTAAGTAAATAGAAGTGTGATGATCATCATTATTAGAGCATTGTCCCATGTGAGGAAAAAAAGAGGCCAAAGAAGCCAATAAAAAAGAGAGGCCAAAGAAGCCAATAAAAAACAAAAAACAAAAAAAATGAGAGAAAAATAGAGAAAGGACAATGTTGTTATCCTTTTACCACACTTGTGCTTCAGAGTAGCACCATGATCTTCATGATAGATAGTCTCCTATGTTGTCACTTTCATGTACTAGTGGGAATTTTTCATTGTAGAACTTGCTTGTATATTCCAATGATGGGCTTCCTCAAAATTCCCTAGGTCTTCGTGAGCAAGCAAGTTGGATGCACATCCACTTAGTTTCTTTTTGAGCTTTCATACACTTATAGCTCTAGTGCATCCGTTGCATGGCAATCCCTACTCACTCACATTGATATCTATTGATAGGCATCTCCATAGCCCGTGGATATGCCTAGTAGATGTGAGACTATCTCCCTCCTTTTGTCTTCTCCACAACCACCATTCTATTCCACATATAGTGCTATGTCCATGGCTCACGCTCATGTATTGCGTGAAAGTTGAAACAGTTTGAAAATACTAAAGTATGAAATAGTTGCTTGGCTGAATCTGGGGTTGTGCATGATTTAAATATTTTGTGTGATGAAGATAGAGCATAGCCAGACTGCATGATTTTGTTGGGATAGCTTTCTTTGCCCATGTTATTTTGAGAAGACATGATTGCTTTGTTAGAATGCTTGAAGTATTACTATTTTTATGTCAATATTAAACTTTTGTTCTGAATCTTAGGGATCTAAATATTCTTGCCACAGTAAAGAGAGATTACATTGATAAATATGTTAGGTAGCATTCGACATCAAAAATTCTGTTTTTATCATTTACCTACTCAAGGACGAGCAGGAATTAAGCTTGGGGATGCTGATACGTCTATCTATATTTTTTGATGTATTCATGCCATGTTTATAATATTTTAACATGATTTTGGTATGATTTGATTAGAACTATCCCGGATTGACGTTGTTTTCAACAGAACTACCGTGGTGTCGTTTTTGTGCAGAAATAAAAGTTCTCAGAATGCGCTGAAAATCAACGGAGTTTTTTTGGAAAATATAAAAAATACTGGAATAAAAAGTTATCGAAGAGGAATCGCATGGGGCCCACGAGGGTGGGGGCACGCCCACCCCCCTAGGGCATGCACCTGTGCCTCATGGACTCCTCGTGGGTCCCCTAACTTGTTCTCGACGCCAAACCCTCCTATAAATACCCAAACTTCCAGAAAGAAACCTAGATCGGGAGTTCCGCCACCGCAGGCCTCTATAGTCACCAAAAACCTCTCAGGAGCCCATTCCGGCACCCTGTCAGAGGGGGAATCCATCACCGGTGGCCATCTTCATCGTCCCAGCGCTCTCCATGACGAGGAGGGAGTAGTTCACCCTCGGGGCTGAGGGTATGTACTAGTAGCTATGTGTTTTACATCTCTCTCTCATGTTCTTGATTTGGCACGATCTTGATGTACCACGAGCTTTGCTATTATAGTTGGATCTTATCACGTTTCTCCCCCTCTACTCTCTTGTAATGGATTGAGTTTTCCCTTTGAAGTTATCTTATCGGATTGAGTCTTTAAGGATTTGAGAACACTTGATGTATGTCTTGCGTAGGATACCCGTCGTGACAATGGGGTATTCTATTGATTCACTTGATGTATGTTTTGGTGATCAACTTGCGGGTTCCGTGACCTTGGGAATCTATGCATAGGGGTTGGCACACGTTTTCATCTTGACTCTCCGGTAGAAACTTTGGGGCACTATTTGAAGTTCTTTGTGTCGGTTGAATAGATGAATCTAAGATTGTGTGATGCATATCGTATAATCATACCCGCGGATATTTTAGGTGACATTGGAGTATCTAGGTGACATTAGGGTTTTGATTGATTTGTGTCTTAAGGTGTTATTTTACTATGAACTCTAGGGCTGTTTGTGACACTTATAGGAATAGCCCAATGGATTGATCGAAAAGAATAACTTGGAGGTGGTTCCGTACCCTACCATAATCTCTTCATTTATTCTCTGCTATTAGTGACTTTGGAGTGACTGTTTGTTGCATGTTGAGGGATTGTTATATGATCTAATTATGTTATCCTTGTTGGGAGAACTTGCACTAGTGAAAGTATGAACCTTAGGCCTTGTTTCGAAGCATTGCAATACCGTTTGTGCTCACTTTTATCGCATGCTACCTTGCTGTTTTTATATTTTCATATTAAAAAAACCTATATCTACCATCCATATTGCACTTGTATCACCATTTCTTCGCCGAACTAGTGCACCTATACAATTTACCATTGTATTGGGTGTGTTGGGGACACAAGAGACTCTTTACTATTTGGTTGCAGGGTTGTTTGAGAGAGACCATGTTCATCCTACGCTTCCCACGGATTGATAAATCTTAGGTCATCCACTTGAGGGAAATTTTCTATTGTCCTACAAACCTCTGCACTTGGAGGCCCAACAACGTCTACAAGAAGAAGGTTCCGTAGTAGACATCAAGCTCTTTTCTGGCGTCGTTGCTGTGGAGGTGAGTGGTTGAAGGTATATCGTTAGATCTTGCAATCGGATCTTTTTGTTTCTTGTTTTATCACTAGTTTAGTTTATAAAATAAATCTACAAAAAAATGGAATTGAGGATGCCTCATATGCTACATCTTTTTAATATCTTTGGTGAAAATGATGGAAAGGAAAATTGTGCCCAAGTGCTAGAAGAAGAATGCATTAAAATGTTTGGCACTAAATCTTTGAATATGAGCATGATTGCAATGTTGTTAGTATGAACTCTTTGAATATGCATAGTACTAATGATGATTGCACTAGTCATGATGAAAATGTCTCTTATAAGCATGTCAACTTTTGTGCAGTGCATAGAGTTTGCAAGTACACACCAAATAGGGAAGATAGATTTTGCAAGAGGCATATGTACTTAGAACCTAAATGGTTGCAAGAATGCTAGATGTTTGTGCTAAAAATTTAAATTTTCTTAGCCATCCTTGTGAACTTTGCAATGAACGTGGTCATTTAAATATCCAATGCAAATTGTTTCATGATCGAATCATGTTCAAAGTTTGTGAAAACTTGATTTCCCTTGCGCATCATAATGAACTTAGTTTGCTTCTAGGTTATGAAGAAATGAAACGTATAACTAAGAATATTCTAGAAATTTCCCTTGAGACAGTTCTTGATTTTGATCTAGAGGAAATTTATATGTATTGTGCGGTGAATTGCATTGAAAATCCTTATTTTGCCAATTACATAAAGACAAGAAAACAAATAGAAGATGAAGAGAATACTAATGAAAGGGAAGAGACTTCCCAATATCCTCCTATTATTTCTTATGATGAATCAGGTAACAAGGAGGAGCCTTCTATTCAGCCAATCTCATTAATAAGGAGCTCCAAAAAGAGGATTAAACCCACACATGATGCGAAGAAGAAAAAGAAAAGACGAAGAAGCAAAGGTAAAAAGGCATCCCTCCCAAATGACGTTGCACCTACTACTCATTGTGATGATAATAGTTGTTATAATATTGGTGCTATCCATACTATTAATGATGAGAGTGACTATGCTTATGATATGAAAATACCCAAGCTTGGGGATGCTATGTTTGTTGAAGATGCTATTTTAACCTCCCAAGTTTTGACATGCAAATTTATTATGATGATAGCATGCCTCCTATTTATGATGATTATATTGATGAAAGTGGATTTGGAGAGGTCATGACTTTATTTAGTAATGATTCCACTATCTTGGAAGAGGTTTTGATTGATTATGATGAGAACAAAGTTGCTACTTATGATGATTATTGTGATGATACTTATGCTATAAAAAGTAGTGATGATTATATTTATAAAACTTGTCATGATTATGATTACCCTTTTTCTGAACATTACTCTTTTAATGTGGAAACAATTTATAGTATTCGAGTTTCTTATGATACTCCCACTATTCCGAAATGAGAAGAATTTTGCTTATGTGGAGAGTAATAAAAATTCTATGCTTGTGCATCATGAAAATAATGCTTTATGTGATAGTTATATTGTTCAATTCATTCATGATGCTACTGAAAATTATTATGAGGGAGGAATATATGCTTGTAGAAGTTGCAATAATATCAAGTTTCCTCTCTATGTGTTGAAAATCTTGAAGCTATGCTTGTTTTGCTTTCCTATGCTAGTTAATTGTTGTTCCCATAAGTTGTTTGCTCACTAAATCGCTATGCATAGGAAGTGGGTTAGGCTTAAATTTCCTAGTCATATGCTTCATGATGCTCCCATTATGTTTCAATCCTTATCTTTTATGTGAGCATCATTGTCATCATTATGCCTAGCTAAAAAGGCGTTAAAGAAAAGCTCTTGTTGGGAGACAACCCAATATTTAACCCTACTGTTTTTGTGTGTTCACATGATTAAGCTACTGTAGTAATCATGTTTTATAGATTTTGTTTCAATAAAGTGCCAAGTAAAGCCTTTGGGAAGACTTGGCTGAAAGTTAATGCGACCTTGCTGTAAAAAACAAAAACTTTGCGCTCACGAGATTAGCTATCATTTTTTACAGAAGAGTGATTTTGAGTTAATTCTTACTGAAGATTAATAGACAAATTTCTCATGTCCACCAATTTATTTCAGATTTTTTGGATTTATAGAAGTATTCGAGAGTTACAGATTACTATAGACTATTCTGTTTTTGACAGATTCTGTTTTCATTGTGTTGTTTGCTTATTTTGATGAATCTATGTGTAGTATCGGATGGTATGAACCATAGAGAAGTTGTAATACATTTGATACTACACCAGTATAAATGAAAAATTATTTCATAACAGTACCTAAGTGGTGGTTTTATTTTCCTATACTAACGGAGCTTACGAGTTTTCTGTTGAGTTTTGTGTTGTGAAGTTTTCAAGTTTTGGGTAAAGATTCGATGGACTATGGAATAAGGAGTGGCAAGAGCCTAAGCTTGGGGATGCCCAAGGCACCCCAAGGTAATATTCAAGGACAACCAAGAGCCTAAGCTTGGGGATGCCCCAGATGGCATCCCCTCTTTCGTCTTCGTTCATCAGTAACTTTACTTGGAGCTATATTTTTATTCACCACATGATACATGTTTTGCTTGGAGCATCATTTTATTTTATTTTGTTTTGCTTGTTGTTTGAATAAAGTAATTAACATCTGAAATTCTTAAATGTTAGAGAGTCTTCACATAGGTGCATAATTACTCGACTATTCATTGATCTTCACTTATATCTTTTGGAGTAGTTTGTCGTTTGCTCTAGTGCTTCACTTATATCTTTTAGAGCACTGATACATCTCCATCGTATCTACTTTTCCAAACACTTTTGCCCTTGTTTTGGACTCTAACATGCATTACTTGAATGGATCTAACCCGGACTGACGCTCTTTTCAGCAGAATTGTCATGGTGTTATTTTTGTGCAGAAATAAAAGTTCTCGGAATGACCTGAAACTCCAAGGAGAATATTTTTCGAATTAATAAAAAATACTGGTGAAAGAATCAAGGCCAGGGGCCCACACCCTATCCACGAGGGTGGGGGCGCGCCTACCCCCCTGGGCGCGCCCCCTGCCTCGTGGGCCCCCTGGTGCTCCACTGACCTCAACTCCAACTCTATATATTCACGTTCGGGGAGAAAAAATCAAAGAGAAGGATTCATCGCATTTTACGATACAAAGCCGCCGCCAAGCCCTAATATCTCTCGGGAGGGCTGATCTGGGGTCCGTTCGGGGCTCCAAAGAGGGGAATCCGTCGCCGTCATCATCATCAACCATCCTCCGTCACCAATTTCATGATGCTCACCGTTGTGCGTGAGTAATCCCATCGTAGGCTTGCTGGACGGTGATGGGTTGGATGAGATTTATCTTGTAATCGAGTTAGTTTTGTTAGGGTTTGATCCCTAGTATCCACTATGTTCTGATATTGATGTTGCTATGACTTTGCTATGCTTAATGCTTGTCACTAGGGCCCGAGTGCCATGATTTCAAATCTAAACCTATTATGTTTTTATGAATATATGTGAGTTATTGATACTATCTTTCAAGTCTATAGTCACCTATTATGTGTTATGATCCATTAACCCCGAAGTGACAATAATCGGGATACTTACCGGTGATGACCGTAGTTTGAGTTCATGTATTCACTAAGTGTTAATGCTTTGGCCCGATACTCTATTAAAAGGAGGCCTTAATATCCCTTAGTTTCCAATAGGACACCGCTGTCACGGGAGGGTAGGACAAAAGATGTCATGCAAGTTCTTTTCCATACGCACGTAGGACTATATTCGGAATACATGCCTACATTACATTGATGAACAGGAGCTAGTTCTGTGTCACCCTATGTTATAAATGTTGCATGAGGAATCGCATCCGACATAATTATCCATCACTGATCCAATGCCTACGAGCTTTTCACATATTGCTCTTTGCTTAGTTACTTTACCATTGCCACTTTTACAATTACTACAAAACTGCTACTGTTACTTTTGCTACCGTTACCGTTACTTCCATACTACTTTGCTACTAAATACTTTGCTACAGATATTAAGTTATCCAGGTGTGGTTGAATTGACAACTCAACTGCTAATACTTGAGAATATTCTTTGGCTCCCCTTGTGTCGAATCAATAAATTTGGGTTGAATACTCTACCCTCGAAAACTGTTGCGATCCCCTATACTTGTGGGTTATCAAGACTATTTTCTGGCGCCGTTGTCGGGGAGCATAGATATATTCTTTCATTCACCTGGGATTTATATCTGCTGATCACTATGAGGAACTTGAAAGACAACAAAACCAAGATTTATCCCTCAACTACGACGGGAGGTAAGGAACTGCCATCTTGCTCTGCACTTGATTCTCCTTCTGTTTTGAGTAAACTTGCGACGCCTAAACCTGCTTCTGCTATTAATTCTGATATGTCGCATGTTATTGATGATGCCACTTCTGCTATGCGTGATGCTTATGATGAAACTACTTCTATGCTTGATAATACTGTACCATTAGGTGAATTTCTTGATGAACAACTTGCTAGGGCTAGAGAGAATGAAATTATTGAAACTGATAAAACTGATGAAAGTGATGATGAAGATTCTCCCCCTAGATATGAATTGCCTGTTGTGCCTGAGGGTTATGTTATGGATGAAGAAACTGCTAGAGATTTTCTTGCTTGCAATGATAGATCTGATCTTAAGAAATTATTAGCTAAGCTTAAAGAAAAATCTTTGAATGCTAGAATGAAATACGACCCTGCTTCTGCTACTTCACCTATCTATGTTACTGATAAGGATTATGATTTCTCTGTTGATCCTGAGATAATTACTTTGGTTGAATCTGATCCTTTTTATGATATGAATCTGAAACTGTTGTGGCACATCTTACTAAGTTAAATGATATAGCCACCCTATTCACTAATGAAGAGAAAACTTGTTACTACTATATCCTTAAGTTATTTCCATTCTCATTAAAGGGTGATGCTTAAATATGGTTTAATTCTCTTGATCCTGGTTGTGTGCGCAGTCCCTAGGATATGATTTATTACTTCTCTGCTAAATATTTCCCCTCTCACAAGAAACAAGTTGCTTTAAGGGAAATATTTAATTTTGTGCAAATTGAAGAAGAGAGTCTCCCACAAGCTTGGGGGAGGCTTCTCCAATTACTTAATGCTTTGCCTGATCATCCTCTCAAGAAAAATGAAATACTTGATATCTTTTATAATGGACTAACCGATGCTTCCAGAGACCACCTGGATAGTTGTGCTGGTTGTGTGTTCATGGAAAGAATAGTTGATCAAGCTAAATTGTTATTGAATAATATGTTGACTAATGAAAACAATTGGACACTCCCTGAACCAACTCCTATGCCAACTCCGAAGAAAAGGGGTATTCTATTTCTCAGTCCTGAAGATATGCAAGAGGCAAAGAAATATATGAAAGAAAAGGGTATTAAAGCTGAAGATGTTAAGAATTTACCACCTATTGAAGAAATACATGGTCTTGATAACCCGACTCAGGTAGTAAAGGTAAATTCTCTTTATAGATTTGATGAAGGTGATATTGCTCGTTACAAGTCTGCTAGCCAGTGCTTGGATGAGTTTCATAATTTTATTGTTAAACAAGAAAACTTCAATGTTTATGTTGGTAGACAATTGAAACGTAATGCTTATATGATTGAACACTTGAGTGACTATATGTCTAGAGTTAAAGGTGAACTTAAACTCATTAGTAAACATGCTTCTATGTGTCGGGGAAACTGATCCACGGACACCTATGAGGCCGGCGGACCGAGCCCCTTTCGGTTCGGCGGGGGGCGGAGATCGCACGAAGAGCGGATCGAGGCGAAGCACACGAGCTGTTTACCCAGCTTCGGAGCTCTCCGAGAGATAACACTCCTACTGCTGCATGTCTGAGTGTATTGAGTTCTTGCTTGGGAGCGCTGAGTGCTACAGTACACTCTAGCTGCTAACGAGACCGAGCGTGAGTGTTTTTCTGGCTTCGAACCCCCCTTCTACGTTGTGCATGGGCCTTCTTTTATATGCTGAAGGGGTCACCGACAGGTGGCAACGTAGATAAGGGTAAAAATGGAAAAGGAATTGCGGTTGGTACAACTACCTGTACAGTGTATCATACCTAACCCTGACGGCAGGGGACAAAGGCATTAAATGCCCGTCTACGTCGCCCAAATAGTGCAAAAAGGGACCGTCAGGGACGCCATCGCACGCCACGATGGCAGTCTTGTCAGCGTCGCTTGCCACCGCGCACCGCTGGCTGCAAAGCCTCTTGCCACGCGCGCCTGGAAAGGCCCCAGGGCGACACGTTGGTGGATGTGCTGGAGCGCGGGTACAGAGTGGTAGCTTGCCACGGCAAGCGCCTTGCCGCGGTTGTTGTCTTGTCGCGTCCGGAAGCTTGTCACTTACCGGGCCTTGCCGGGACGCGTGGCGCGTCGCGGAAAGTTCCTTGAGATGCCTTGGTTGGCCTTCCCGGCAAGCTCCTCTTGCCGGGGCCTTGTCTCCTTGGCTTGAATACTTTGTTCTTGAATGGCTCCAAATGAACCGCGGAGGACCTTGGCAGTCACCCGGCAAGCCTTGCCGCGGGGTGCTGCGACTGCCCGTGCACAAGTTCAGGATACTAGGGTACCCCTACTCTAGTACACCGACAGGAGCCCCGGGCCTGGGCTACACATGGCGTCGAGCGCTGTTGGTCCAGGCCCAAAACAGGGCATGGGCACGCGCGGCCTGGGTTACGCCGTATCTTACTCTGTATCCACCGCGACCTCCCCGAACGGCACGCGTCGAATGCGGCGTCATGGGAGAGATCGTGGGTGGTTTCTTTATTCGTAAAGACGGAACGCCCGCCCCCTCGCTCTTTATAAGCAGGGGAAACAGGGGCAGTTCGCCCATCTCGCCGGTTGCTACTCCAATCTCAGAAATCTCCGCCGCTCCCCCCTTCTTCCCAAAGCTGAAAGAGAGCAGTGCTCCGCCCCCCATCGCCACCAGCATCACCAACGCCGCCGATCTCCCCCACCACCTTCGCCATGGCTCCGAAAGCCGACAAGGGGAAGGTCGTGAAGTCGGCCGAGGCGCAGCGGCTTGCGGCGCTGCGAAAGGAGTGGGCAATCTCCCCCCCCCCCATCTTGCCGTGAAGGAGCTGAGGGAGTACTACTACCTCTTCTGGTCGACGGAGACGCGAGCGCATCCGCGTATGAAGGTACTCCCAGCTGCCGCTTCGGAACTGGCTCCGAATGGATACCCTTTCTTCGCGCTGTTCTTCTACTGCGG
Source organism: Triticum aestivum (assembly GCF_018294505.1). NCBI lineage: Eukaryota > Viridiplantae > Streptophyta > Magnoliopsida > Poales > Poaceae > Triticum > Triticum aestivum. The sequence goes on along the minus strand of NC_057798.1, from coordinate 181,361,364 downwards.
GCTCTGCCCGCCTTTCTCTGAATTTTTCTGCGATATTATGAACACCTACGGGTTCCGCCTCCTTGACTTCACCCCCAATGCCGTTCTGACCATGGCAGTTTTCGCACATCTCTGCGAAAACTTTGTCGGAGTCTATCCAAATGTAGCTCTTTTCGCCACTTCTTTATGCCCCGAGTTGAGAGAGGGGAGCCTTTATCCGGCGGAATCGCCTGGATCTCGAGAGCTGGCAAGAAGGAAGCTTATCTGGATGGAGAGCTCAGCAGCAAGTGGGAGGAATGGAGAGCAGAATGGTGCTGGATTGTCGAGGAGAACCCGCAGCCATTTACCGCCCAGCGCCAAGCCCCAATAGCGCGCGGCAACGATTGGAGCAACGTGGCCCCGGAAGACGATAGGCTGAAGATTGCCGTCACCCGGATCCTACGCCTCAGGCTTGCCGGCCTCACCGTAGGCGCCGTTGGCGCAGATTTTCTTCGCCGCCGCATCGCCCCCCTGCAGGAGAGGAGGAGACCCGCCTGGGAGTTTCAGAACGCGGCGGATATCATGAGGCTGCGCCCGGGCCTCAACTTCAACTTCACTGTCCTGGAACTGGACGCGATGATCCTGGAACTATTCAAGCGCGATCCTCAGCATCCCGAAGCATTCATGTTGCCGAGGGGTGTCGTTCCGCTATGCAACAACTCCTCGCTTGATCGCATCCGTGCAATGATGCCGCTGTGCGATTCGCATGGAATTGTCCCAACTTGGCAAGAGCCTGCAGACGACGTCATGCGGGATTTCTTTGACGGCTTGGTAGAAGTGACGGTCCGCTCCGATGAACAGAAGAGCCTTACTCACGACACCACCGATGCGGAGATGCAGCGCATCGCCACTAGGCTGGAAGAGGCGGCGGCAGCAGCTGCCGCGGGCGAGTTTGGATTCATCATGGAGGAGGCAGAGGCAGCAGAGGCGGCAAGCCTTGCCGAGCGAGAGGAGCTTGCCGGCGAGGGAGAGATTGTCGGACCTGAAGCTGAGTCAAGCGAGCCCGGCGAGGGAGATCTTGTCGGGCCCGAACCTTCAGACAGCTCGCCGCAAGCGGAGCCCCCAGCTCCGCCAAGAAGGCGTCTCCGCAAGGCCGTGGACGTAGCGGGGCGGCAGACGAGTCAACAGCCGCTGTGCCGCGCGACACGCTCTACCGCGGCAAGCACTGTTGCCGCGGGAGCGCCTCACGCCGCTGCGGCAACTGGAGCGGGGTCTTCCTGGTCCACCGCTACTGCTCCTGCCAAGTGGACAAGGGAAACTACTCCTCCGCCTCGTCGCACCGGAGGCGAGCCGGACTTTGATCTCTCCGCGCTCAGCTCCGACGAGGAAGAAGAAGAGTAAGATTCTTTGTTGTACTTGTAATTCTTCAATTCTTGTTGTTTTGTCTTGTATCTGATTTGCTTTACTCCGAACCCATTCCTTTTCAGGACTCTGGCCCAGAGAGCGGCGAAGAGAGCCAAGGTCCCGGTGATTGTCATCGAGGACGAACCCAGCGCGACAGCATGGGGCGTGTCCGAGACCACCTTGCCGGACCCGGCAACTTTTCTCCAAAGCAGCCCCCAGCGCAACCCCCAGCGTAAGTATATAGTTTACTTCCTGCTGTCAGGTGCGCATGGGTGCTCTTTCTTTGCTGATATCTGACTGTTGGTTTGTGTAGGAGCAGAGCAGCCTCACCAGGAGTGCCCGAAAGCCGCTCCCAAAATTCCATCTGCTTCGACTACACCGCCAAGGGAGAATTCCCCGGCAAGGGAGCATTCTCCGGCAAGGGAGAATTCTCCGGCAAGGGACAGTTCTCCGGCAAGGGACAGCACCAGCGACCCTCCGGTGGTTGAGACCACGACTGCAGATCCTAGTACAGGTAATCCTCTTGCTTGAAAACTTCCCTTGGGTTCTTCTTCTTCTGATTTTCTTTTTGGATATTTGCTTGACTTTTCTCCTTTTTCCATTCGTCAGATCCATCTGCCACGGAGCCGATGGAAACCGAGGTCGCCGGCGAGGAGAACGCGCGCAGCAATACCGACGATGCCGTTGTCACCGAAGGAGAAGTCGGCGCTGAAGATCCCGCCGGCGAAGAGGCCGCCAAAGGTGCCGCCGCAGAGGCTGGCGAGGGATCCGGCGATCGCATTGACGGCCCTGAGGCCGCAGGAGCGTCAGGCGCTACGCCGACCGCCGATCCCTCCACCGCTGCTGCAGCGCCAGGCTCCGAAGAGCCCCAGCCCGGCGCCTATTTAAAGGCCGGCGACGGCATCTTCATCAAGCTCCCCTAGGCGTCAAGCTCCAGGGCGCCGGTCGAAGGAGGGATCTTGGATGGAGAAGTGCTTGCCTCCGCTGGGATGACGCTGGTCGACGCGCCAAGCAGCAGCAACGAAGAGCCTGAGGAGGAGCGGCTGCTGCAGAAGCTGTTGTCGCTTTACCGCGCCCGACAGGCCAAGCTGGAATCCCGAGAAGCGCTTGTCGCGAAGGCGGGAGTGGACATCGAGAAGCGCGCGGAGGAGCTCCGGGGTCTCAGGCAGGAAGCTCTCCGATCCCTGGCAGAGGAGCGGGAGCAAGTCGCCGAGGAGCGGAAAGCCTTCCTCCTCGAGAAGGCTGAAGTTGAAGAGCAACAGCGGCTTGTTGCCAAAAAGCTATCTGCGCAGGAAGGCTAGTTGGCGCAGCGCAAGGTCAACCTTGACAGCCACGAGGAGGAGCTTGCCGCGCGCGATCAAGCAATTGGCGGGGCTCTCAAGGAAGCAGAGGATGCTGTCGCAGCTACCGAGGCCGCCAAGAAGGAGCTGGAGACGAAGATGGCGCAGCTGGAGGCCGATCTCAAGGCGAGCGGCGAGGAGCTTGCTGCGCTCAAGCGTGAGCGTGAGAAGGACGCCGCCGCTCATGGCGAGCTGCAGGGTCGTCTCGCTGAGAGGAGCAAAGAGCTTAGCGCCGCCAAGGACTCCAACGCAGTTCTTGAGTTGAAGCTGACTACTTTGATCAAGACGCTGGACGGCGCGAGGGAGCAGGAGGTGGCCTTGAAGGAGAAGATCAAGGCCGACAAGGCGCTGCTGGCGAGTGCTACTGCCGCCCAGAAAGCTTTTAGGGAGAATGTGGAGCACTGGACCGAGGGTCTCGTGGATGTTGCCGCAGCCATCGACGGGGAGCTGGCGCAGCTGGGGATGGAGGATCTCGGGTATTCCTCCGATGAGCGCCTCCAACCCAGCGCCAAGCTCAGCTTGTTCTTCAAAGGCGTGGTGACGGCCCTCCAGCGACTCTGGGAGAAGATCCCAAAGCAGCTAGCCGACGAGTCGCGCAAGATCTGCGCGGGAGCTCTTCAAAAGGTGCTGGTGAAGGTGGCCTTCCGCAACCCAGGCCTCAACCTCACCAATGTCCTCAGGTCCCTGCCGCCGGATGCTGATCTGGAAGCGCTCAAGGCCCTTGTCGCACCCATTGTGGACAAGGTGAGCGGGATCAAGAGGGTTGAGGGCGATCGCGTAGATTAGGCCGCCCGTTTTCTCTTTTTCTTGTCGCTGCTGGTCATGTCATGAGAACAATCTGTTAGAGCTGCGACAAGCTATCTTGTAATATAACTCTATTTTGGGTAGAGATTGCTGTGTTATTTCCTTTACTTGATTCCTTCCTTTGTATGTTTTTGCCCTACGCTTTTAGGGAACTTGTCGGCGCAGGCACCTTAGCCGCGAGCGCTGAGTGCGGAACGTCAGCAGCCTGCTGGCGGTGCCGCTACCGACAAGAAACCTTGTCGCAACTAGTCGCAGCTCACTTAAGTTGTTGAGCGGACTCGAAACAAAGTAAGGGCGCAACTAGCTACGAGTTGGTTCCTCCGCGCACAGGTTTTCCATACAAAGCACGGTCGTTCGAGGAAGATAACTTAAAAATTAAAACTGATTGCTCAAACTTGGGCAACTTAGCTTTTCTGTCGTTTGCTTTCCGGTAAGGCGAAACTTCCTTGAACGATACCTGGTCCACACCTTTATCTTCTCCTTTCCCCCCGGCAAACTTGTGGGCGAGGGAACCTTCCTTTCCTTTTTGAGAAAAAGAAAGAAGAGAAAATAAAGATATGGAGCCTTACGGCTCGTTATTGCTTACCGGGGGTAGGCGCTGCACAAAGTGTCAGATAACGCATGCAAAGAAAGTAGAAAGCATGAAATTGACAAGATGTGCGGAGCACATGGGCTTTACTTATGCACGGGGTCTGCGCCCGGCTTTGTACACAGGATTACATGCAACATCGGCAAGACTTGTACAAAAGGTGGTTGCCGGAGCAGGTTCCGGCAACCGCACCCTACGGGTAAAACTTACGAAGATGCTCAATGTTCCAGGAGTTGCTCACCGGAATGCCATCTTCGGTCTCAAGGCGGACAGCGCCAGGCCTAGTGACTCGTTTCACCCGGTAAGGGCCTTCCCACTTTGGCGTCAACTTGTTGGAATTCTTGGCGGACTGAACGCGCCGAAGAACAAGGTCGCCTTCCTCGGGACTTCTGGCACTAACTTTGCGGCTATGGTAGTGGCGCAAAGCTTGCTGGTATCGAGCAGCTCGTACAGCAGCCTGAAGACAGTCTTCCTCAAGGAGCAGCGCGTCATCTTGTCGCAACTGCTCTTGCTTAAGCTCATCATAAGCGAGCACTCGAGGTGACCCGTATACGAGTTCTGTGGGGAGAACTGCCTCTGCTCCATAGACTAGAGTGAAAGGTGTCTGGCCAGTGGCTCGATTTGGCGTCGTCCTGATCGACAAAAGAACCACCGGCAGCTCCTCAATCCAGTTCTTTCCGCACTTGCGCAGCCTGTCGAAAGTCCTGGTCTTGAGCCCGCGCAGCACTTCAGCATTCGCCCTCTCCGCTTGACCGTTACTTCTTGGATGAGCAACAGAAGCGAAGCAGACCTTGGCGCCAAGATCTTGGACATACTGCATGAAGGTGCGGCTCGTGAATTGCATGCCGTTGTCGGTGATGATCCTGTTAGGGATCCCGAAGCGGCAAACAATCGACCTGAAGAACTTGACTGCTGACTGTGCTGTCACCTTCCTCACTGCTTCCACTTCCGGCCACTTTGTGAACTTGTCGATTGCAACGTACAAGTACTCAAAGCCCCCGACAGCTCGGGGAAAGGGGCCGAGGATGTCGAGCCCCCAGACCGAAAATGGCCAGGATAAAGGGATCGTCTGGAGAGCTTGAGCTGGCTGGTGTATCTGCTTGGAATGGAACTGGCACGCTTCACACTTGGTTACTTGTGCAGTTGCATCCTGGAGGGCTGTCAGCCAAAAGAAACCTTGCCGGAATGCTTTGCTGGCAAGTGCTCTTGCGCCAATGTGGTGACCACATATGCCTCCATGTATCTCTGCCAACAGCTCTTGTCCGTCTTCCCGGTGAATACACTTCAATTTCACACCGTTGAGTCTTCTTCTGTACAGTGTGTTGTCGACAAACTGGTACATACTTGACTGTCGGGATACTCTTTCCGCTTCCTCTTGCTCTTCGGGAAGTTCTCCTGTCTGAAGGAGACGGAAAATCTGTTGTGCCCATGCTGGAGCTTGCGGCTCGACAACAAGGACTAAAGGCACATCTGCTGCTGTGGGAACATCTGCTTCTACGGAGAGAACCTGCGGCTCAGCCGAAGCTTGACGTTCCCCAGCAAGCTTGCCGGAGCAAAACTTGTCGGGAGCGTCTGCTTCAACGGAACAAACCCTAGGGCTTGCCGGAGCAGGCTGCTCCTCAGCACCCTTGGTGTTGATCTTGAGGACCTTCTTGGTGGCGGCTTCGGGGAGCTCTGCCGGAAAATAGTCACCAGAAATCAATTTCCTCTTCTTGCTCTGTCCAGTTGATGGCGTTACAGACGGTTGAGTCAGCTTGAGCACAAAGATCCCTGGTTCCACAGGTAACTTAAGTGCGGCGCACTTCGACAGGCCATCGGCAACGTCGTTCTGAGCTCTTGGAACATGTTCCATCTGTAGGCCGTCAAAGTGCTCTTCTAGCTTTCTCACTTCATCAACGTAAGCTTCCATCAACGGACTCTGATAATTTTTGTTCACTTGGCGGACGACAAGCTGTGAGTCACCCCTGACAATGAGCTTCTTGATCCCAAGGTCTGCTGCGATCCTGAGACCGGCAAGCAAACCTTCATACTCTGCGGTATTGTTCGTTGCTTGCTCCTTGGGAAAGTGCATCTGGACTACGTACTTGAGGTGCTCTCCGTTGGGTGCAACAAGTAGCACGCCCGCACCGGCGCCTTGCAGCGAGAAGGCACCATCAAAGTACATCAGCCACTCTTTGCTTGCTTCCTTGACGGGGATGCTCGTTTCTGGAATTTCTTCATCTTGTGTTGGCGTCCATTCTGCTATGAACTCCGCCAATGCTCTGCTTTGGATAGTTGAAGTGCTCTCAAACTTGAGGACGAAGCTTGACAGTTCCAGTGCCCACTCGACAATTCTGCCTGTTGCTTCTGGATTTTGCAATATCCTCTTCAGCGGAAAATGAGTGACGATTGTGATCTTATGTGCTTGGAAGTAATGGCGCAGCTTTCTCGAGGCCATGAGAAGGCTGAAAAGCAATTTCTGCACACCAGAGTACCTTGACCTAGCCCCCTGCAGAAGGGAACTGACAAAGTAAACTGGGCGCTGCACCATTCTTTTCTGCATCTTCTCACGCGCCTGCGCAGATCCATCTTTGTCGGGACCAGAGCTTGCCGGTGAAGTCCCCTACTTGTCGCTGGATGCGTCTGCCGTGGTTGCTGGCTCATCATCCGCCTCCCTCTCTGCTACTAACGCAGCACTAACCACTTGATTGGTTGCTGCTATATATAGCAGCAACTTCTCTTGTGGCTTAGGTGCGACAAGTGTTGGAGTGGAGGACAGGTATCTCTTCAATTCCTGCAGCGCAGCCTCCGCCTCCGGAGTCCATTTCATTGGACCTGCCTTTTTCAATATTTTGAAAAATGGCAGGGCGCGCTCAGCAGATCTAGAGATAAACCTGCTGAGAGCAGCTACGCAACCGGCAAGTCTTCGTACATCCTTGACGCGCTTTGGTGCTTCAATCTGCTCAATGGCCTTGATCTTGTCGGGATTGGCTTCAATTCCCCGCTGAGACACGAAGAACCCGAGAAGCTTGCCGGAGGGGACTCCGAACACACACTTCTCGGGGTTAAGCTTGAGGTTGATCTTGCGCAGATTTGCAAAGGTTTCGTCTAAATCTTGAATCAGAGTCGCCTTGTCCTTGCTCTTGACCACTATGTCATCCATGTAGGCTTCCACATTTCTGTGTATTTGCGGCTCAAAAGCGTCATGGACTACCCTTGCAAATTTTGAACCAGCATTCTTTAAACCGAAAGGCATCCGTACGAAAAAGTATGTGCCACATGGGGTGATGAATGCGGTCTTCTCCTCATCCTCTTCTGCCATGAAGATCTAATGGTATCCTGAGTATGCATCAAGAAATGAAAGCAAGTCACATCCGGCCGTGGAGTCAACAATCTGGTCGATGCGCAGCAAGGGAAATGGGTCTTTGGGACAAGCTTTATTGACATCGGTAAAGTCGATACAAAGCCTCCATTTCCCGTTTGCCTTGCGCACGACTACAGGGTTGGCCAACCACGTAGGATGGAGCACTCCTCTGACAAGGCCTGCAGCTTCCAATTTCTTGATTTCTTCTGCGATGAATTCTTGGCGCTCCACTGCCTGTTTCCTGACTTTTTGCTTGACGGGCCGCGCATGAGGACAGACGGCAAGATGGTGCTCGATTACTTTCCTGGGAACACCGGGGATGTCAGACGGTTGCCACGCAAATACGTCGATGTTCACCCGCAGGAAAGCAATGAGCGCGCTTTGCTATTTAGGGTCGAGAGTGGCACTAATGGTGAAGGTATCACCAGTGCCATCCTCCTTGGCGGACACCCTCTTGGTCTCTGGTGGAGCTGCCATTGTCTTCTTACACTTGCCGGTGGAGCTCGATGGTGCGTCCTCGACGGTAGCGCAGCACTCCGAAGAGGTGCACTTGCCGGAGTGGGCATCAGAACTCTTGCCGGACTTGGTCTTCTTCTTCGCCCCGGGAGCTTCAACGGCAAGTGACTTGCGATCTGTTGCGGCTGCTGCTTCCCGGTAGATCTTGTCGACGCAGATAAGAGCATCCTTCTTGTCGCCAGGGACAGAGATGACACTTATCGAGCCTTGCATCTTCAGCATGTTGTATGCATAGTGAGAGGCTGCCATGAATTTGGCGAGTGCTGGACGGCCGAGTATCCCATTGTAAGGCAATGGAAAGTCAGCAACGTCAAAAGTGACCCTCTCAGTCCTGAAGTTCAACTTGCTGCCAAATGTCACCGGCAACGTGATCTTTCCCTTCGGCTTGCTCCTTCCCGGATTGATTCCTTGGAATGTGCCGGTCTCTTCGAGCTCGCCATCAGGGATCTAGAGTTTCTGGAGTACCGCGAAGGAGATCAGGTTCAAGCCGGCCCCATCGTCAACTAGCATCTTAGTGACCTTGAGGTTGCGGATAGTTGGTGAAACCAACATCGGCAAGCACCCGACCGTAGTTATGCGATCAGGGTGGTCCTCAATATCAAAGATGATAGGCGTGCTGGACCATTTCAGAGGCTTGCGTGATTCGACGGGTGGTTCTGCCGCATTGACTTCCCGCACCCACTGCTTGAGCTGGCGACGTGAAGTATGCAGAGAAGCACCACCGTCAATGCACAGGACCTCTGTGGCTTTCTGGAACTCCTGCTCATCGGTCTCGTCATCATCCATATCTTCATCGTCGTCGTCCTCTTCATCCTTGTCGCGGCCGCGGGGAGGTCTGTCTCCTTGCCGCTGCTTGGCCTTGCCGCGGCGTCCTCCTTGGTCGGGGTGTTTCTTGCCGGCTCCTCCAGCACCTTCCTGGGCCTTCTCCTTGCCGCGTCTCTCATATTCAGCCTTTTGCTGCTCGACAAGCTGCTCGACCTTCTTGCAGCTCTGGAGGTCATGGCCCTTGGTGCGGTGGATCTTGCAGTACTGCTTGTTGGTGCCGTCCTGCTTGTCGGCGACCGCCACAGCCTGGTAGTTGGTGCCTGCGGCAACCTCCTTGCCGGAGCTACCAGCTTTGGCTTTCTTGGCGCCACCTCCGGTGCCGGACTGCTCAACGACTAGCACGTCTTTGCCTTTCTTCTTCATGTTGTTCCGCCGTCGGTTTTTCTTTGCCGGGGCAGCCTCCTCACTATTAGATCCTCCTGCTTCTGTATTCTCTCCAGGGAGTCTCCTCCCTTCCTCAGCACGTGCACACTTGTCGTCCAGGGCATATAGCTCACTGACGTCTCTGATCTTGCACATCGCCATCTCCTCCCGCATCCTGTGGTTTCGCATGTTCTGACGGAACGCGCTGATTACCGCGGCAAGGTGGACATCTGGGATGTTGTGCTGTACGCGGCTGAATCTCTGAATGTACTTGCACAGGGGCTCTCCTTCCTTCTGGGCGAGCAGATGAAGGTCGCTCTCTTGGCCATGAGGCTTGTGGCCGCCTGTAAAGGCGCCGACAAACTGATGGCATAGGTCTGCCCAGGAGGATATGGAGTTGTCCGGCAAGTGCATGAGCCAGGATCTGACATTGGGCTTGAGCACCAGCGGGAAGTAGTTGGCCAGGATATTGTCGTCCCGCCCCCCGGCAGCTTGCACCGCGATGGTGTAGATGCTGAGGAACTCCGACGGATGTGACTTGCCGTCGTACTTCTCTGGTACATCTGGCTTGAAATTCTTCGTGCTGGGCCACTGGACTTGCCGCGGCTCATGAGTGAACGCAGGGCAACCTACCGCGTACGGCAAGTCGCCTGGTTCCCCTGGCGCATGCATGTCGACAGAGGGCCCAGCGCGCTGGTCCGATTGACGCTGCGCTTCTCTTGGGCGCTCGATGCGAGTTCGAGCGTCTTCTTGCTGTCGTTCGTGAAGAACTTGGCACTGATCGCGACGAGCTCGTGGATCCGATGATGTAGTGGAGTCGTTGTCGAGGTGGATCCGGCGAGTCGGCGATCTTGGCCTTCGGGGTGGAGAGTGCATGGTGGTTGCACCCCCACCGGTTTCGTCGCCATCGGCTCGCGCCTGGCAGTCCTGCCGCGGCAGCGATGTACTCGGCCGCCGCGGAGTGTCGCCGTTGGCGAAGCCGATGAGACTCTGAATGGTGGCCCTCCATTGATCAGTCTTTTCCGCCGTTGGAGGGTAATCCAGGAGCAGTTGAGCTCGCGCCAAAGCTTCTGCTGGAGTGGTGGGTGGCAGTGGCGAACGGTGCGAGGAGCGGGATATGCTCGGACTTCTAACTATGTTAGAAGGAGCAGTATCCCGTCTGGGCGACCGTGTCTCGCTCGTGCCAGCATGTTGGCGTGCATGCTGGTCTTGAGCACCCTGAGATCCACCAGCTCGATCTTGGTCCAACAAACGTATGGCACTGCAAATACCATGACGTTGTCGGTCCTGCGCCTCCTGAGATGGGCGCGGTGCATGTACGGACGCCGAGGTCTGCGCGGCCTTGTCCTTGGACCTGGCAGCACCATGAGCTCCCTCGTCGATGTCCGTTCTTCCACCGGCGTCTACCCCACCACCCTTTTGCTTCGGTGGTGGTGGGATCGACATGGACGGAGCAGCTGCCGCCGAAACCTTCTTCTTCAGTGGCATGTCGATGAAGAAGATGAAGATCTAGCTCGTGTGAACGCCGGATCAGGTTCACACAACCTCGACGCCCCTACCTGGCGCGCCAAAGATGTCGGGGAAACTGATCCACGAACACCTATGGGGCCGGCGGACCGAGCCCCTTTCGGTTCGGCGGGGGGCGGAGATCGCACGAAGAGCGGATCGAGGCAAAGCACACGAGCTGTTTACCCAGCTTCGGAGCTCTCGGGAGAGATAACACTCCTACTGCTGCATGTCTGAGTGTATTGAGTTCTTGCTCGGGAGCGCTGAGTGCTATAGTACACTCTAGCTGCTAACGAGACCGAGCGTGAGTGTTTTTCTGGCTTCGAACCCCCCTTCTACGTTGCGCATGGGCCTCCTTTTATATGCTGAAGGGGTCACCGACAGGTGGCAACGTAGATAAGGGTAAAAATGGAAAAGGAATTGCGGTTGGTACAACTACCTGTATAGTGTATCATACCTAACCCTGACGGCAGGGGACAAAGGCATTAAATGCCCGTCTACGTCGCCCAAATAGTGCAAAAAGGGACCGTCAGGGACACCATCGCACGCCATGATGGCAGTCTTGTCAGCGTCGCTTGCCACCGCGCACCGCTGGCTGCACAGCCTCTTGCCACGCGCGCCTGGAAAGGCCCCAGGGCGACACGTTGGTGGATGTGCTGGAGCGCGGGTACAGAGTGGTAGCTTGCCGCGGCAAGCGCCTTGCCGCGGCTGTTGTCTTGTCGCGTCCGGAAGCTTGTCGCTTACCGGGCCTTGCCGGGATGCGTGGCGCGTCGCGGCAAGTTCCTTGAGATGCCTTGGTTGGCCTTCCCGGCAAGCTCCTCTTGTCGGGGCCTTGTCTCCTTGGCTTGAATACTTTGTTCTTGAATGGCTCCAAATGAACCGCGGAGGACCTTGGCGGTCACCCGGCAAGCCTTGCCGCGGGGTGCTGCGACTGCCCGTGCACAAGTTCGGGATACTAGGGTACCCCTACTCTAGTACACCAACACTATGGTTACCACTCAAGTAGAACAAGTGCTTAAAGCTCAAAATGATTTGCTCAATGAATTAAATGATAAGAGAAATGATAATGATGCTAGAGTTATGACTAGAGGGCGTAAAATGACTCAGGAATCTTTGTATCCTGAGGGCCACCATAAGAGAATTGAGCAAGATTCTCAGGGAACTAATGTTCATGCACCTAGTCCTTCTAAAAAGAAGAAAAAGAAAAATGATAGGACTTTGCATGCTTCTAGTGAACCTGTTGTTGACACACCTGAGAATCCCAATGATATTTCTATTTCTGATGCTGAAACACAATCTGTTGATGAACATGAACCCAGTGATGATGTTAATGATGATGTTCACGTTGATGCTCAACCTAGCAATAATAATGATGTAGAGGTTGAACATGCTGTTGATCTTGATAACCCACAATCAAAGAATCAACGTTATGATAAGAGAGACTTCGTTTCTAGGAAGCACGGTAAAGAAAGAGAACCATGGGTTCAGAAACCCATGCCTTTTCCTCCTAAACCATCCAAGAAAAAGGATGATGAGGATTTTGAGCACTTTGCTGAAATGATTAGACCTATCTTTTTGCGTATGTGTTTTACTGATATGCTTAAAATGAATCCTTATGCTAAGTACATGAAAGATATTGTTACAAATAAAAGAAAGATACCGGAAGCTGAAATTTCCACCATGCTTGCTAATTATACTTTTAAGGGTGTAATACCTAAGAAACTTGGAGATCTAGGAGTACCAACTATACCATGCTCCATTAAAAGAAACTATGTTAAAACTGCTTTATGCGATCTTGGAGCCAGTGTTAGTGTTATGCCTCTCTCTTTATATCATAGACTTGAATTGAATAAGTTGACACCTACTAAAATATCTTTGCAAATGGCCGACAAATCAATTGCTATACCTATCGGTATTTGTGAGGATGTGCCTGTTGTGGTTGCAAACATTACTATCTTAATAGACTTTGTTATTCTTGATATTCCCAAGGATGATAGTCTGTCGATTATCCTTGGTAGACCCTTTTGAATACTGCAGGGGCTGTTATTGATTGCAACAGAGGCAATGTCACTTTTCATGTTAATGGTAATGAGCATATGGTACACTTTCCAAGGAAACAACCTCAAGTTCACAGTATCAACTCTATTGGAAAAGTTCCATCGATTATTATTGGAGGTTTTGAATTTCCTCTTCCTACTGCCAAGAAAAAATATGATATTCTTATTGTTGGGGATGTACATATCCCTGTTGAGGTAACCTAGTGCTATTCGAAAATTCTCCGGTTTCAGGCGATTCGAATTGAGTTTGTTAACAAGACTTGATCAACCTTGTTAGTGGATTCCTTTTGATGAGCATGAGATGGATGAAGTTAGAAAGCACAACCTTCTGTACCCTCCTTTTACTTTCTGTTATTTAGATTAAATAAAGCAAAAATAGTACTTTCTGTCTGTTTTTTGATTTATCCTTGCAATAAAAAAATACCCCAAAAATAAAAGTTCTCCAAATGTCCCGAAAATGAAATATGATTTTTTCTAGAATATTTGAGAATATCTGGCACTGAGAACATATTAGGAGGAGCCAGTACCTGGCCACGAGGGTCCAGGGCGCGCCCACCCCCCTGGGCGCGCCCCCTGCCTTGTGGGCCCCTGGTGGCCCCCTCCACTTATTCCAGCACCCACACACTCCTTCTTCCTCCCAAAAAAATCACCAACCAGCTCAAGCACGAGTTCTAGCTCATCTTGCTGCCGTTTTCGATCTCCTTGCTCAAAGCTTCATTCACAAAACTGTTTTGGGGGATTGTTCTTCAGTATGTGACTCCTCCAATGGTCCAATTAGTTTTTGTTCTAGTGCTTTATTCATTGCAAATTTTTGCTGCCTAGGTGACCCTATTCTTGATCTTGCATGTCAAATTTATTTGGTCCCAAGTAATTCTAAGGCATGAAATACTCTCTAGGCACTTGTGGGAGTAGTTGCTATAAATTTTGTTGAGTTTGGTTCACTTTTATTTTGAGTTACTAAAAATTTCAGAAATTTTCAGAAAATGATGAAGAGATTTTTGAGGGGCTCTTTGAGCCGAAGCTCGAAGGATAAGCAAAATGAAGAGGATAAAAAGCCCAAATATAATCTCGCTCGCACCACGGAGGTTCGGTCGTGTGAATGGCCTTATGATGAGTTCTCGAGAGCAGCCAGGATTCATGATGATTTTTATTATTTGGCTGAGAATGCAGGCCTCGCCGACTTCCTCCACGACCAGCTCGACTAGTATCTCCTACTCACTAATATTTTTGTGCAAATTTTTTACTTTCATGCTAGGAAATCACCACCTTCAGTGGAGTTTCATTTATATGATGAGGTCAAGGAGATGTCACTATATGATTTTTGTGGGGTTTGCAAGATACCCTTTGTGGGCAGCATAGAGGAACCACATCGTAGTGATGTGGGTGGATTTATTGATATGATCGCTGTAGGGGAGACGAGGAAGGTTTTCGATGCAAGAATTACTAACATACACTTTTCTATTCTACGTTACTTTGCAATATTTGCTGGTAGATGTTTAATTGGTCGCGGGAACAGTGGAAATCTTAGTGCCCCTGATATTGTTATTTTGCGCCATGCTTTGTTTCGTGATACAACTTTCAGTTTAGGCGCTGATATTGCTAAGCAGTTAAGTTTGAACTGTACAAAGGGCCCCATCTTCGGTGCTATCTTTACTTCGCGCCTTGCTGCACACTTTAAGATACTTATTAGGCATTATGAGAAAGAGGAAAAGTTGCTACCCCCAATTTATCTAGATTATAAGAGTATGGTAGCACATGAACTTATTGTTAAAAGTAAGAAGATGTTGCTTAAGTATAAGTTGATATTTAATAAAACTCACTGTGAGACTATTATCTTGCCTGCACCCTCTTTGTTTAACATATTTTCAAGCACGTACCTCATCTTCCCCGAGGCCATTTATGCATACTAGAGGCTGACACAATCTCCAAAGCCTGAGCTGGAACCACCACTTAACCCTTATCGACAGTCCGTTTATCAGTGGGATCCGGAGAAGATTGCCAACCAGTGGCACCCAGATGACACTCCTCCGCACAACAGAGAAGGCAACTTTGATCCGTGGCATTAGACCAACTTAGGCCAAAGGCCTAAGCTTGGGTAGTACATATTTCTCACCGACATTATATTCATGTTCACACACTCATGTTAGTTGTCGGTGCTCATACTTTTTCATTGTACTATCCATGCTAGTTTATTTTCTTTTTCTTGCTTTCTTCTTGTGTGTTTGAATAACCTTAAGAAAAGCCAAAAAAATAGTTATAGCTTTTAGCTAGTTTACTTTCCATGCTTGTAGTAGTAGTAATTAAAAGAAAACTCAAAAAGATTTCGCGTTCTTCTTTTGCTTGTTGGGAGCTTTCCCGTGTAAATAGTTTTGTTCCTTATATTTTCCTTGGGGGTCGAGAGGAGAAGACCATGATGAAAATGTTGAGTGGCTCTCATATGCATTATTGTTGATTTAACCAAGAGCCCATATTACCTTGTCTTCTCCCTTGAATTGAATGCTTGCAGATTCCAGCTTAGTCCAATGCACGTGCACTGTTATTATTATCCACACCGTTCGGTCGTGCAAGTGAAAGGCAATAATGACGATATATGATGGACTGATTGAGATGGGAGAAGCTGGTATGAACTCGGCCTCTCTTGTTTATGTAAATAAGATTAGTTCGTCATTCCTTATTCAGCCTATTATGAATGAAACATGCTTGCAATGACAATTAGAGATTATAGTTGCTTATGTCATGCTTAATTAGCTAGGAGTTATAATGGTTTACCTTGCGTGCCAACATGCTATTAAAATGGTTGTGATGTGGTATGATAGGGTGGTATCCTCCTTTGAACGATTCGAGTGACTTGACTTGGCACATGTTCATGCATGTAGTTGAAACAAAATCAACATAGCCTCCACGGTATTTATGTCATGGTGGATTATATCCTACTCATGCTTGCACTCAATGTCTATTAATTTTAATGTATGTTCATGACTGTTGTCGCTCTCTAGTTGGTTGCTTACCAGTCTTTTTCTAGCCTTCACTTGTACTAAACGGGAATACAGCTTGTGCATTGATACGTCTCCAAGGTATCTATAATTTTTGATTGCTCCATGCTACTTTATCTACTGTTTTGGACTATATTGGGCTTTATTTTCCACTTTTATATTATTTTTGGGACTAACCTATTAACCGGAGGCCCAGCCCAGAATTGCTATTTTTTGCCTATTTCAGTGTTTCGAAGAAACAGAATATCAAACGGAGTCCAAACGGAATGAAACCTTCAGGAATGTGATTTTCTCACTGAACGTGATCCAGGAGACTTGGAACCTGCTCCAAGGAACAACCGAGGCGGTCACGAGGGTGGGGGGCGCGCCCTCCCCCCTGGGCGCGCCCCCTACCTCGTGGGCCCCCTGTTGCTCCACCAACATACTCCTTCCTCCTATATATACCTACGTACCCCCGACAGATCAAATACGGAGCCAAAAACCTAATTCCACCACCGCAACTTTCTGTATCCACGAGATCCCATCTTGGGACCTGTTCCGGAGCTCCGCCGGAGGGGGCATCTACCATGGAGGGCCTCTACATCAACACCATAGCCTCTTCGATGAAGTGTGAGTAGTTTACTTCAGACCTTCGGGTCCATAGCTAGTAGCTAGATGGCTTCTTCTCTCTTTTTGGATCTCAATACAATGTTCTCCCCCTCTCTTGTGGAGATCTATTCGATGTAATCTTCTTTTTGCAGTGTGTTCGTTGAGACCAATGAATTGTGGGTTTATGATCCAGCTTATCTATGAATAATATTTGAATCTTCTCTGAATTCTTTTATGTATGATTGAGTTATCTTTGCAAGTCTCTTCGAATTATCCGTTTGGTTTGGCCAACTAGATTGGTAGTTCTTGCAATGGGAGAAGTGCTTAGCTTTGGGTTTGATCTTGCGGTGTCCTTACCCAGTGACAGAAAGGGTTGCAAGGCACGTATTGTATTGTTGCCATTGAGGATAACAAGATGGGGTTTTTTATCATATTGCATGAATTTATCCCTCTACATCATGTCATCTTGCTTAAGGCGTTACTCTGTTTTTAACTTAATACTCTAGATGCATGCTAGATAGCGGTCGATGAGTGGAGTAATGGTAGTAGATGCAGAATCATTTCGATCTACTTGTCTCGGACGTGATGCCTATATACATGATCATACCTAGATATACTCATAATTATGCTCAATTCTGTCAATTGCTCAACAGTAATTTGTTCACCCACCGTAGAATATCTATGCTCTTGAGAGAAGCCACTAGTGAAACCTATGGCCCCCGGGTCTATTCTCATCATATCAATCTCCATCACTTTATTATTTGCTTTGTTTTTACTTTGCTTTTTACTTTTCACTTTGCATCTCTATATCAAAATATACCAAAAATATTATTCATCATCTCTATCAGATCTCACCCTCGTAAGTGACCGTGAAGGGATTGACAACCCCTAATTGCGTTGGTTGCGAGTAGCTATCGTTTTGTGTAGGTACGAGGGACTTCTGCGTGGTCTCCTACTGGATTGATACCTTGGTTCTCAAAAACTGAGGGAAATACTTATGCTACTTTGCTGCACCATCCTCTCCTCTTCGGGGAAATCCAACGCAGTGCTCAAGAGGTAGCAAGAAGAATTCCGTGCGGCGTTGCCAGGGAGGCTCACGCAAGCAAGTCAACCATACCAAGTACCCATCACAATCCCTATCTCTCGCATTACATTATTTGCTATTTGCCTCTCGTTTTCCTCTCCCCCACTTCACCCTTGCCGTTTTATTCGCCCTCTCTTTTTCGTTCGCCTTCTTCCCGTATGTATCTTTGTTTGTGTTTCCTTGTGCCTTCTATATGCTTGCATCTTTGCTTGCTAAAGATCTATTGATATGGATCCACTTAAAGTGTTCTACTTGGATCATCTTCGATCCTTATGCACTCGTGCTGAAACCCCAACTAGCCTAGTTGATGGGAAATCTTTAGATGAGCATGCTCATTTTGTGCGTCATCGTTTATCTGAAAAAGGGAGACTCTTATGGTATCATATAAATAGTTTGCTATGCTATGCTTGGAATCTTTGTGAAATGTGTGATTTTACGTGTTGCTCTAAGAACACTAAAAAACACCTTCCCTACCTATGTGAGTTCAATGATAATGAAATCTTATCTTCTTATGCAAAGGGTGTTTATGGTTACTACGATATCGAACAAATTGAAGAATTTGTCATTTTTAAGGGTGCTCATGAAGTTGCTTCTTTGATTGAAAAGTATGATTTTACTCTCAACAAATCTGAAAATTCCGTCATACTTAAATATTGCAATGAAAACCTTGCTCATAATGTCTATGTCCAAGAATTTATTGAAAGAATGACCGTTGCTTTGGAAGGAAATAATGATATGCATGAATCTATAGATAATGATGATTCCGATGATTTGATTGAAATATCCCTTGATGAACATGATGCTTGCTATTCTTGCGGCCATGAAGCCAATATTTATAAAGACGAATTTGCTATAGTTCCTTATGTTAAAAATGAGATTGTTGCTATTGCACCCATGCTTGATAGCTCCCTCAACGAAAAGCATGATTTAAATGATTTTACTATAAATTCTCTTGATGTCAATTGTGCTAATAATATGCAAAACCCTAAGCTTGGGGATGCTAGTTTTGCTATGTCCACTACTTGTTGCAATGATCATGATTGGGGTGATTCTTCTTATGATCATGAAAATTTATTTAATCCCCATGATGAATATGAGATTGATAACATTGTTTGCAATAATATTGGAAGTGGGTTTGAAAGAGTGTCAACTCTAGATCCCACATATTTGGAGAATATTCAATCTTATGAAATTTTTGATAAAAGTGGGTTTGGAGAGGTCATGACTTTAGTTAATGTTAATCCCACTATTTCGGAAGAGTGTCAACTTTGCATGCATGTGGATCGTGTTGAAAATATTTTATGTGATAGATATTTTGTTGAATATGCTTATGATCCCACATGTAATTATTATGAGAGAGGAAAATATGGTCGTAGAAATTTTCATGATAATAAATTACCTCTCGTTATGTTGAGATTGCTATTGTTTCTTTCCGCCTCCTTGCATATGCTAGTTTTTTCTTGCCTTGATAATTTGTTTGCCTATAAAATGCCTATGCATAGGAAGTATGTTAGACTTAGATGTGTTTATCACGTGTTTTATGATGCTCTCTTTGTGCTTCAATTCTTGTCTTTCTTGTGAGCATCATTGAAATATCAATGCCTAGCTAGGGGCGTTAAACGATAGCGCTAGCTGGGAGGCAACCCAATTTTCTTTATGTTCTTTGTTTTTGTTACTGTTTAGTGTTAAATTTTATTTCTACTTTCTGTTTAGATGTGTTTTTATCTTTTGTTTAGTGTTTGTGCCAAGTAGAACCTATGGGATAACCTATGATGATGGTTGATTTGATTCTGCTGAAAAACAGAAACTTTGCGCTCACGAGAAACAATTAAATAAATCACAGAAAAGAGATTTTGCATTGATTCTTTTTGCTGCTGATCAATAAACAAATTTTCCAGTACTTACTATGTTGGTAGGATTTTTATAGTTCCAGAAGTTTGCGTTAGTTACAGATTGCTACAGACTGTTCTGTTTTTGACAGATTCTGTTTTTCATGTGTTGTTTGCTTATTTCAATGCATCTATGGCTAATAAATTAGTTTATAAACCATAAGGAAGTTGTAATACAGTAGGTTTAACAACAAAATAAATAAAGAATGAGTTCATTACAGTACCTTATGTGGTGGTTTTGTTTTCTTTCACTAACGGAGCTTATAAAATTTCCTGTTGAGTTTTGTGTTGTGAAGTTTTCAAGTTTTGGGTGAATTCTTTTGATGGATTATGGAAAAAGGAGTGGCAAGAGCCTAATCTTGGGTATGCCCATGGAACCCCCAAGATAATCCGAGGACACCAAAAATTCAAAGCTTGGGGATGCCCCGGAAGGCATCCCCTCTTTCGTCTACTTCCATCGGTAATTTACTTGGAGCTATATTTTTATTCACCACATGTTATGTGTTTTGCTTGGAGCGTCTTGTATTATTTGCATCTTTGCTTGTTAGTTTACCACAATCATCCTTGCTGTACACACCTTCTGAGAGAGCCATACACAAATTGGAATTTGCTAGAATACTCTATATGCTTCGCTTATATCTTTTGAGTTTGATAGTTTTGCTCATAGTGCTTCACTTATACCTTTTGAGCGTGATAATTTTTGCTCTAGTACTTCACTTAGATATTTTAGAGCATGGTGGTGGATTTGTTTTAAAGAAACTATTGATCTCTTGTGCTTCACTTAGATTATTTTGAGAGTCGTTAATAGCATGGTAATTTGCTTAATATTAATATACTTGGTATTCAAGATATGTGAAACTTTCTTTTGAGTACGTTGAATACTAAGATAAGTTTGATGCTTGATAATTGTTTTGAGATATGGAGGTGATAATATCAAAGCAATGCTAGTTTGGTGGTTATGAATTTAAAGAATGCTTGTGTTGAAGTTTGTGATTCCCGTAGCATGCACGTATGGTGAACCGCTTTGTGATGAAGTTGGAGCACAGTTTTATTTATTGATTGTCTTCCTTATGAGTGGCAGTCGGGGACGAGCGATGGTCTTTTCCTACCAATCTATCCCCCTAGGAGCATGCGCGTAGTGCTTTGGTTTTTTGATGACTTCTAAATTTTTGCAACAAGTGCATGAGTTCTTTTGATTAATGTTGAGTCCATGGATTATACGCACCCTTTCACCCTTCCACCATTGCTAGCCTCTCTAATACCGCGCACTTTTTGCCGGTATCATACACCCACCTTATACCTCCCTCAAAACAGCCACCATACCTACCTATTATGGCATCACCATAGCCATTCCGAGATATATTGCCATGCAACTTTCCACTGTTCCGTTCATATGACACACATTACTTTTGTCATATTGCTTTTTGCATGAACATGTAGTTGACATTGTATTTGTGGCAATGCCACCTTCATAATTTTCATACATGTCGCTCTTGATTCATTGCATATCCCGGTACACCACCGGAGGCATTCATATAGAGTCATATTTTGTTCTAAGTATCGAGTTGTAATTGTTGAGTTGTAAGAAAAATAAAAGTGTGATGATCATCATTATTAGAGCATTGTCCCAGTGAGGAAAGGATGATGGAGACTATGATTCCCCCATAAGTCGGGATGAGACTCCAGACGAAGTAAAAAAAAGAGGCCATAAAAAAGGCCCAAATAAAAAAATGAGAGAAAAAGAGAGAAGGGACAATGCTACTGTCCTTTTACCACACTTGTGCTTCAAAGTAGCACCATGATCTTCATGATAGAGAGTCTCATATGTTGTCACTTTCATATACTAGTGGGAATTTTTCATTATAGAACTTGGCTTGTATATTCCAATGATGAGCTTCCTCAAAAGTGACCTAGGTCTTCGTGAGCAAGCAAGTTCGATGCACACCCAGTTAGTTTCTTTTGTTGAGATTTCATATATTTATAGATCTAGTGCATCCGTTGCATGTCAATCCCTACTCACTCACATTGATATCTATTAATGGGCATCTCCATAGCCCGTTGATACGCCTAGTTGATGTGAGACTATCTTCTCCTTTTTTGTCTTCTCCACAACCACCATTCTATTCCACATATAGTGTTATGTCCATGGCTCACGTTCATGTATTGCGTGAAAGTTGAAAGAGTTTGAGATAACTAAAGTATGAAACAATTGCTTGGCTTGTCATCGGGGTTGTGCATGATTAAATACTTTGTGTGATGAAGATAGAGCAACAACCAGACTATATGATTTTGTAGGGATAACTTTCTTTAGCCATGCTATTTTGAGAAGACATGATTGCTTTGATTAGTATACTTGAAGTATTATTACTTTTTTGTCAATATGAACTTTTGTCTTGAATCTTTCGGATCTGAATATTCATGCTACAATTAAGAAGATTTACATTGAAATTATGCCAAAGTATCACTCCGCATCAAAAATTCTTTTTTATCATTTACCTACTCGAGGACGAACAGGAATTAAGCTTGGGGATGCCTGATACGTCTCCAACGTATCTATAATTTTTGATTGCTCCATGCTACTTTATCTACTGTTTTCGACTATACTGGGGTTTATTTTCCACTTTTATATTATTTTTGGGACTAACCTATTAACCGGAGGCCCAGCCCAGAATTGTTGTTTTTTGCCTAATTCAGTGTTTCGAAGAAATAGAATATCAAACAGAGTCCAAATGGAATGAAACCTTCGGGAACGTGATTTTCTCACCGAACATGATCCAGGAGACTTGGGCCCTGCTCCAAGGAACAACCGAGGCGGTCACGAGGGTGGGGGCGCGCCCTCCCCCCTGGGCGCGCCACCCTACCTCGTGGGCCCCCTGTTGCTCCACCGACGTACTCCTTCCTCCTATATATACCTACGTACCCCCGACAGATCAAATACGAAGCCAAAAACCTAATTCCACCGCCGCAACTTTCTGTATCCACGAGATCCCATCTTGGGGCCTGTTCCGGAGCTCCGCCGGAGGGGGCATCTACCACGGAGGGCTTCTACATCAACACCATAGCATGTCTGATGAAGTGTGAGTAGTTTACTTCAGACCTTCAGGTGCATAGCTAGTATCTAGATGGCTTCTTCTCTCTTTTTGGATCTCAATACAATGTTCTCCCCCTCTCTTCTGGAGATCTATTCGAT
The DNA here is from genome assembly GCF_018294505.1 of Triticum aestivum. Lineage (NCBI taxonomy): Eukaryota > Viridiplantae > Streptophyta > Magnoliopsida > Poales > Poaceae > Triticum > Triticum aestivum. The sequence goes on along the minus strand of NC_057798.1, from coordinate 181,338,915 downwards.
GTAATCTTCTTTTTGCGGTGTGTTTGTTGAGACCGATGAATTGTGGGTTTATGATCCAGCTTATCTATGAATAATATTTGAATCTTCTCTGAATTCTTTTATGTATGATTGAGTTATCTTTGCAAGTCTCTTCGAATTATCCGTTTGGTTTGGCCAACTAGATTGGTAGTTCTTGCAATGGGAGACGTGCTTAGCTTTGGGTTCGATCTTGTGGTGTCCTTACCCAGTGACAGAAAGGGTTGCAAGGCACGTATTGTATTGTTTCCATTGAGGATAACAAGATGGGTTTTTATCATATTGCATGAATTTATCCCTCTACATCATGTCATCTTGCTTAAGGCATTACTCTGTTTTTAACTTAATACTCTAGATGCATGCTGGATAGCGGTCGATGAGTGCAGTAATAGTAGTAGATGCAGAATCGTTTCGATCTACTTGTCTCGGACGTGATGCCTATATACATGATCATACCTAGATATACTCATAATTATGCTCAATTCTGTCAATTGCTCAACAGTAATTTGTTCACCCACCGTAGAATATCTATGCTCTTGAGAGAAGCCACTAGTGAAACCTATGGCCCCCGGGTCTATTCTCATCATATCAATCTCCATCACTTTATTATTTGCTTTGTTTTTACTTTGCTTTTTACTTTTCACTTTGCATCTCTATATCAAAATATACCAAAAATATTATTTATCATCTCTATCAGATCTCACCCTCGTAAGTGACCGTGAAGGGATTGACAACCCCTAATCGCGTTGGTTGCGAGTAGCTATCGTTTTGTGTAGGTACGAGGGACTTGTGCGTGGTCTCCTACTGGATTGATACCTTGGTTCTCAAAAACTGAGGGAAATACTTACGCTACTTTGTTGCATCATCCTCTCCTCTTCGGGGAAATCCAACGCAATGCTCAAGAGGTAGCATGCATCCACTTCCATAAAGCCCAAAGTTATTCCATATAAGTCCACCATACCTTCCTATATGCGGTATCTACCTGCCGTTCCAAGTAAATTTGTATGTGCCAAACTCTAAACCTTCAAATGAAATTCTGTTTCGTATGATCGAACAACTCATGTATCAACCAGGGCTGTCTATATCTTCCATGCTAGGTGGGTTATTCTCACGAGGAGTGGACTCCGCTCCTCACTCACAAGAAAATGGTTGGTAACCGGGATGCCCAATCCCATGCTCAAATCAAAAAAATAATTGCAAACAAAACTCCCCCAGGATTGTTGTTAGTTGGAGGCACCAGTTGTTTCGGGCAAGCCATGGATTGATGCTTGTTGGTGGTGGGGGAGTATAAACTGTACCATTCTGTTTGGGAACCGCCTATAATGTGTGTAGTATGGAAGATATCGAGATCTCTTGGTTGTTATGTTGACAATGAAAGTATGCCACCCAAAATATTATTTATCTCTATTTCAAAACTCGAGCTCTGACACCTCTACAAATCCCTACTTCCCTCTGCGAAGGGCCTATCTATTTACTTTTATATTGAGTCATCATCCTCTTATTAAAAAGCACCAGTTGGAGAGCACCGTTGTCATTTGCATCCATTACTATTAATTTATATTGAGTATGACTATGACTGGATCTCTTTTACCATGAATTACAATGTTTAGTCAGTCCTTGATCTTCAGAGGTGCTCTGCATTTATGTTTTGCGGACTCAGAAAGGGCTAGTGAGATACCATCTTGTTACATCATATTATGATTGTTTTGAGAAAGTGTTGTCATCCTAGTTTTATTATTATTTCACGCTAGTTGATTATGCCATTGATATGAGTAAACATGATTCCTAAGTATTATTGTGAATATGGTTAGTTCATAATCTTTGCAGAAAACTTGAATGCTGGCTTTACATATTTACAACAACAATAGCAAACAAAGTTTGTAAAAGTTTTTCTTTATCACTTTCAGTTTATCAACATAATTGCTTGAGGACAAGCAAAGGTTTAAGCTTGGGGGAGTTGATACGTCTCCATCATATCTACTTTTCCAAACACTTTTGCCCTTGTTTTGGACTCTAACTTGCATGATTTGAATGGAACTAACCCGGACTGACGCTGTTTTGAGCAGAATTGCCATGGTGTTATTTTTGTGCAGAAATAAAAGTTCTCGGAATGACCTGAAACTCCACGGAGAATATTTTTGGAATTAATAAAAAATACTTGCGAAAGAATCAAGGCCAGGGGGCCCACACCCTGTCGATGAGGGTGGGGCGCGCCCCCTGCCTCGTGGGCCCCTGGGTGCTCCACCGACCTCAACTCCAACTCTATATATTCACGTTCGGGGAGAAAAAAATCAGGGAGAAGGATTCATCACATTTTACGATACGGAGCCGCCGCAAAGCCCTAATCTCTCTTGGGAGGGCTGATCTGGAGTTTGTTCGGGGCTCCGGAGAGGGGAATCTGTTGTTGTCGTCATCATCAACCATCCTCCATCACCAATTTCATGATGCTCACCGTCGTGCGTGAGTAATCCCATCGTAGACTTGTTGGACGGTGATGGGTTGGATGAGATTTACCATGTAATTGAGTTAGTTTTGTTAGGGTTTGATCCCTAGTATCCACTATGTTCTGAGATTGATGTTGCTATGACTTTGCTATGCTTAATGCTTGTCACTAGGGCCCGAGTGCCATAATTTCAGATCTGAACCTACTATGTTTCCATGAATATATGTGAGTTCTTGATCCTATCTTGCATGTGTTATGATCCTTTAACCGCGAAGTGACAATAATCGGGATACTTACCGGTGATGACCATAGTTTGAGGAGTTCATGTATTCACTAAGTGTTAATGCTTTGGTCCGGTACTCTATTAAAAGGAGGCCTTAATATCCCTTAGTTTCCAATAGGACCCCGCTGTCACGGGAGGGTAGGACAAAAGATGTCATGCAAGTTCTTTTCCATAAGCATGTATGACTATATTCGTAATACATGCCTACATTACATTGATGAACTGGAGCTAGTTCTGTGTCACCCTATGTTATAACTATTGCATGAGGAATCGCATCCGACATAATTATCCATCACTAATCCAATGCCTACGAGGTTTTGACATATTGCTCTTTTCTTAGTTACTTTACCGTTGCCGTTGTTACAATTACTACAAAACTGCTAGTGTTACTTTTGCTACCGTTACTGTTACTCCCATACTAATTTGCTACTAAATACTTTGCTGCAGATATTAAGTTATCCAGGTGTGGTTGAATTGACAACTCAACTGCTAATACTTGAGAATATTATTTGGCTCCCCTTGTGTTGAATCGATAAATTTGGGTTGAATATTCTACCCTCGAAAACTATTGCGATCCCCTATACTTGTGGGTTATCAAGCACGACGGTGGTTTTCTTTTGAAGAAATTGTTGATCTCTCATGCTTCACTTATATTATTTTGAGAGTCTTTTAGAACTGCATGGTAATTTGCTTTGGTTACAAATTTAGTCTTAATATGATGGGTATCCAAGAGGGATATAATAAAAACTTTCATATAAAGTGCATTGAATAATAAGAGAAGTTTAATTCCTTCTGATTGTTTTGAGATATGAAGATGGTGATATTAGAGTCATGCTAGTGGAGTAATTGTGAATTTGAGAGATACTTGTGTTAAAGTTTGTGATTCCTGTAGCATGCACGTATGGTGAATCTTTAGGTGATGTAGTTGGAGCATGATTTATTTGTTGATTGTCTTCCTTATGTGTGGAGGTCGGTATCGCGCGATGGTTAACTCCTACCAACCCTTCCCCTAGGAGCATGCGTGTAGTACTTTGTTTTGATGACTTGTAGATTTTTGCAATAAGTATGTGAGTTCTTTATGACTAATGTTGAGTCCATGGATTATACGCACTCTCACCCTTCCACCATTGCTAGCCTCTCTAGTACCGCGCAACTCTCGTCGGTGCCATACACCCACCATTTACCTTCCTCAAAACAGCCACCATACCTACCTATTATGGTATTTCCATAGCCATTCCAAGATATATTGCCATGAAACTTTCCATCGTTCCGTTTATTATGACACGCTCCATCATTGTCATATTGCCTTGCATGATCATGTAGTCGACATCGTATTTGTGGCAAAGCCACCGTTCATAATTCTTTCATACATGTCACTCTTGATTCATTGCACATCCCGGTACACCGCCGGAGGCATTCATATAGAGTCATATTTTGTTCTAAGTATCGAGTTGTAATTCTTGAGTTGTAAGTAAATAGAAGTGTTATGATCATCATTATTAGAGCATTGTCCCATGTGAGGGAAAAAAGAGGCCAAAGAAGCCAATCAAAAAAGAGAGGCCAAAGAAGCCAATCAAAAAATGAGAAAAAAAGAGAGAAGGGAAAATGCTACTATCCTTTTACCACACTTAAGCTTCAAATTAGCACCATGATCTTCAAGATAGAGAGTCTCATATGTTGTCACTTTCATGTACTAGTGGGAATTTTTTATTATAGAACTTGGCTTGTATATTCCAATGATGGGCTTCCTCAAAATGCCCTAGGTCTTCGTGAGCAAGCAAGTTGGATGCACACCCACTTAGTTTCTTTTTGAGCTTTCATACACTTATAGCACTAGTGCATCCGTTGCATGGCAATCCCTACTCACTCACATTGATATCTATTGATAGGCATCTCCATAGCCCGTTGATACGCCTAGTTGATGTGAGACTATCTCCCTATTTTTGTATTCTCCACAACCACCATTATATTCCACCTATAGTGATATGTCCATGGCTCACACTCATGTATTGCGTGAAAGTTGAAAAGGTTTGAAAATACTAAAGTATGAAACAATTGCTTGGCTGAATCCGGGGTTGTGCATGATTTAAATATTTTGTGTGATGAAGATAGAGCATAGCCAGACTATATGATTTTGTAGGGATAGCTTTCTTTGGCCATGTTATTTTGAGAAGACATGATTGCTTTGTTAGAATGCTTGAAGTATTATTATTTTTATGTCAATATTAAACTTTTGTTTTGAATCTTATGGATCTGAATATTCTTGCCACAATGAAGAGAGATTACATTGATAAATATGTTAGGTAGCATTCCACATCAAAAATTCTGTTTTTATCATTTTCCTACTCGAGAACGAGCAGGAATTAAGCTTGGGGATGCTGATACGTCTCCAACGTATCTATAATTTTTTACGTATTCATGTCATGTTTATAATATTTTTACATGCTTTTTGTATGATTTGGTTAGAACTAACCCGTACTGACGTTGTTTTCAACAGAACTACTGTGGTGTTGTTTTTGTGCAGAAATAAAAGTTCTCAGAATTCGCTGAAAATCAACGGAGATTTTTTCGGAAAATATAAAAAATACTGGAACAAAACGTTATCGGAGAGGAGTCCTGTGGGGCCCACAAGGGTGGGGGCGCACCCACCCTCCTGGGGCGCGCCCCTGTGCCTCGTGGATTCCTCCTGGGTCCCCCTAACTTGTACTCGACGCCAAACCCTCCTATAAATACCCAAACTTCCCGGAAAAACCTAGATCGGGAGTTCTGACGCCACAAGCCTCTGTAGTCACCAAAAACCTCTCAGGAGCCTTTTCTGACACCCTGCCGGAGGGGGATTCGATCACCGGTGGCCATCTTCATCATCCCGGCACTCTCCATGACAAACAGGGAGTAGTTCACCCTCGGGGCTGAGGGTATGTACCAGTAGCTATGTGTTTGATCTCTCTCTCTCTCTCGTGTTCTTGATTTGGCACGATCTTGATGTACTGCGAGCTTTGCTATTATAGTTGGATCTGATGATGTTTCTCCCCATCTACTCTCTTGTAATGGATTGAGTTTTCCCATTGAAGTTATCTTATCGGTTTGAGTCTTTAAGGATTTGAGAACACTTGATGTATGTCTTGCGTAGGATACCCGTGGTAACAATGGGGTATTCTATTGATTCACTTGATGTATGTTTTGGTGATCAACTTGTGGGTTCCGTCACCTTGGGAATCTATGCGTAGGGGTTGGCACACGTTTTTGTCTTGAATCTCTGGTAGAAACTTTGGGGCACTCTTTGAAGTTCTTTGTGTCGGTTGAATAGATGAAACTAAGATTGTGTGATGAATATCATATAATCATACCCGCGAATACTTGAGGTGACATTGGAGTATCTAGGTGACATTAGGGTTTTGGTTGATCTGTGTCTTAAGGTGTTATTTTACTACGAACTCTAGGGCTGTTTGTGACACTTATAGGAATAGCCAAATGGATTGATCGAAAAAAATAACTTTGAGGTGGTTTCGTACCCTACCATAATCTCTTTGTTTGTTCTCCGCTATTAGTGACTTTGGAGTGACTCTTTGTTGAACGTTGAGGGATTGTTATATGATCTAATTATGTTATCCTTGTTGAGAGAACTTGCACTAGTGAAAGTATGAACCTTAGGCCTTGTTTTGAAGCATTGCAATACCGTTTGTGCTCACTTTTATCGCTTGCTACCTTGCTGTTTTTATATTTTCTGATTACAAAAACCTATATCTACCATCCATATTGCACTTGTATCACCATCTCTTCGCCGAACTAGTGCACCTATACAATTTACCATTGTATTGGGTGTGTTGGGGGAACAAGAGACTCTTTGCTATTTGGTTGCAGGGTTGCTTGAGAGAGACCATTTTCATCCTATGCTTCCCACGGATTGATAAACCTTAGGTCATCCACTTGAGGGAAATTTGCTACTGTCCTACAAACCTCTGCACTTGGAGGCCCAACAATGTCTACAAGAAGAAGGTTGCGTAGTTGACATCAGTTACAAGTTTGGCCTTCATTTAAAACAATGTGGAATAGTTTCACAACTCATGCCACCTGGAACACCACAGCGTAATGGTGTGTTCGAACATCGTAAGTACCGCACTTTATTAGATATGGTGCGATCTATGATGTCTCTTACCGATTTACCACTATCGTTTTGGGATTATGCATTAGAGACAGCTGCATTCACGTTAAACAGGGCACCGTCAAAATCCGTTTAGACGACACCATATGAACTGTGGTTTGGCAACAAACCTAAGCTGTCATTTCTTAAAGTTTGGGGATATGATGCTTATGTCAAAAGGTTTCATCCTGATAAGCTCGAACCAAAATCGGAGAAGTGCGTCTTCATAGGATACCCTAAGGAAACAATTGGGTACACCTTCTACCACAAGTCCGAGGGCAAGTTTTTTGTTGCTAAGAATGAAACCTTCCTAGGGAAGGAGTTTATCTCGAAAGAACTGAGTGGGAGGAAAGTAGAACTTGATGAGATAATTGTACCTACTCTCAATTTGGAAAGTAGCTCATCCGAGAAATGTGTTCCCGTGATGCCTACACCAACTGGAGAGGAAGCTAATGATAAAGATCATGAAACTTTAGATCAAGTTGCTACAAAACCTCGTAGGTCAACTAGAGCACGATCTGCACCAGGGTGGTATGGTAATCCTGTTCTGGAAGTCATGTTACTTGACCATGATAAACCTACGAACTATGAAGAAGCTATGATGAGCCCAAATTCCGATAAATGGCTTGAGGCCATGAAATCTGAGATAGGATCCATGTATGAGAACAAAGTGTGGACTTTGGTGGATTTGCCTGATGATTGGCGAGCCATAGAAAATAAATGGATCTTCAAGAGGAAGACAGACATTGATGATAGTGTTACTATCTACAAAGCTCTAATTGTCACAAAAGGTTTTTTGACAAGTTCAAGGTGTTGACTACGATGAGATTTTCTCACTCGTATCGATGCTTAAGTCTGTCCGAATCATGTTAGCAATTGCCACATTTTATGAAATCTGGCATATGGATGTCAAAACTGCATTCCTTAAATGGATATCACCAAGAAGAGTTGTATATGATACAACTAGAAGGTTTTGTCGAGCCTAAAGGTGCTAACAAAGTGTTCAAGCTCTAGCAATCCATCAATGGACTGGTGCAAGCATCTCAGAGTTGGAATATACACTTTGATGAGTTGATCCAAGCATATAGTTTTCTACAGACTTGCGGGAACACTACATCCTTTCTGATAAGTATATGTGAATGACATATTTTTGATCAGAAATAATGTAGAATTTTCTAGAAAGCATAAAGGAGATTTTGAAAGGAGTTTTTCAAAGAAAGACCTCAATGAAGTTGCTTATATATTGGGCATCAAGATCTATAGAGATAGATCAAGATGCTTGATAAGATTTTTCAATGAGTACATACCTTGACAAGATTTTGAAGTAGTTCAAATTGGAACAGTCAAAGAAGGAGTTCTTGCCTGTGTTGCAAGGTGTAAAGTTGAGTAAGACTCAAAACGCAACCATAGCAGAAAACAGAAAGAGAATGAAAGTCATTCCCTATGCCTCAGCCATAGGTTCTATAGAGTATGCTATGTTATGTACCAGACCTATTGTGTACCTTATCATGAGTTTGGCAAGGGGGGTACGATAGTGATCCAGAAGTGGATCATTGGACAGTGGTCAAAGTTATCCTTAGTTACCTAAGAGGACTAAGGAAATATTTCTTGGTTATGGAGGTGATAAAGAGTTCGTCGTAAAGAGTTACATCGATGCAAGCTTTTACACCGATCCGGATGACTCTGAGTCTCAATCTGGATGCATATTGAAAGTGGGAGCAAGCTAGAGTAACTCCATGCAGAGCATTGTAGACATAGAAAATTTGCAAAATACATACGGCTCTGAATATTGCAGACCCGTTGACTAAACTTCTCTCACAAGAAAAACATGATCACACCTTAGTACTCTTTGGGTGTTAATCACATAGAGATGTGAACTAGATTATTGACTCTAGTAAACCCTTTGGTTGTTGGTCACATGGCGATGTGAACTATGGGTATTAATCACATACACATGTGAACTATTGGTGTTAAATCACATGGCTATGTGAACTAGATTATTGACTCTAGTGCAAGTGGGAGACTGAAGGAAATATGCCCTAGAGGCAATAATAAAGTTGTTATTCTATATTTCCTTATATCTTGATGAATATTTATTCTTCATTCTAGAATTGTATTAACCGGAAACTTGATACATGTGTGAATACATAGACAAAACACTATGTCCCAAGTATGCCTCTACTTGACTAGCTCATTGATCAAAGATGGTTAAGTTTCCTAGCCATGGACATGTGTTGTCATTTGATGAATGGATCACATCATTAGGAGAATGATGTGATGGACAAGACCCATCTGTTAGCTTAGCATAATGATCGTTCAGTTTTATTGCTACTGCTTTCTTCATGTCATATATATATATATATATATATATATATATATATATATATATATATTCCTCCGACTATGAGATTATGCAGCTCCCGGACACTGGAGGAATGCCTTGTGTGCTATCAAACGTCACAACGTAACTGGGTGATTATATATATGCTCTACATGTATCTCTGAAGGTGTTTGTTGGGTTGGCATAGATCGAGATTAGTATTTGTCACTCCGAGTATTGAAGAGGTATCTCTGGGCCCTCTCGGTAATGCACATCATATGAAGCCTTGGAAGCAATGTGACTAATGAGTTAGTTATGGGATGATGCACTACGGAACGAGTAAAGAGACTTGCATGTAACGAGGTTGAACTAGGTATGAAGATAACAACGATCGAATCTCGGGCAAGTAACATACCGATGACAAAGGGAATAACATATGTAGACATTGCGGTTCGACCGATAAAGATCTTCGTAGAATATGTGGGAACCAATATGAGCATCCAACTCCCACTATTGGTTATTGACCGGAGAGGTGTCTCGGTCATGTCTACATAGTTCTCGAAACCATAGGGTCCGCACGCTTAACGTTCATGAAGATATGTATTATATGAGTTATGTTTTTTGGTGACCGAAGGTTGTTAGGAGTCCCGAATGATATCACGGACATGACGAGGAGTCTCGAAATGGTCGAGAGGTAAAGATTGTTATATTGGAAGGTGGTATTCGGACACCGAAAGGGTTCCGGAGTGTATGGGGTACAAACCGGAGTACCGGAGAGCCGGAACCTCCCGGTGGAAGATATGGGCCATACGGGCCATAAGAGGGAGGCTAACCAGCCCACGAGGGGATGGTGCGCGCCCCATAAGGGAGGAGGCCGAATTGGACTAGGGAAGGGGGCGCCACCCCCCTTTCCTTCTCCTTTCCCTCTCCCTTCCCCTTTTCCCCCTCCGTTGGAAGGAAGGGGGGCGACTAGGACTAGGAGTAGGACTCCCCCCCCCCACTTGGGAGCGCCCTAGGGCCGGCCTTCTCCCCTCTCCTCCTTTATATACGGGGGCAGGGGCACCCCAAAGCACATCAATTGTTTAGTCGTGTGCGGTGCCCCCCTCCACCTTTTACTCCTCCGGTCATATTATCGTAGTGCTTAGGTGAAGCCCTGCGTGGATCACTTCACCAACACTGTCATCACGCCGTCGTGCTGACGGAACTCATCGACTGCTTCATACTTCTACTGGATCAACAGTTCGAGGGACATCATCAAGCTAAACATGTGCAGAACTCAGAGGTGTCGTACGTTCGGTACTTGATCGTTTGATTCGAGAAGACGTTCCTCTACATCAACTGTGTTAAGTTAACACTTCCGCTTTCGGTATATGAGGGTACTTGGACACACTCTCCCCTCTCGTTGCTATGCATCTCCTAGATAGATCTTGTGTGAGCATAGAATTTTTTTCGAAATTGCATGCTATGTTTCCCAACACTTATGTCATTTCCCCCCTTGGGGACGTCGTTGTTGGAGGTGTGCGCAGGCTTGAGGGACCAGTGGACCACCTCTTTGGAGCGGTGCTTCATCTTACACATTAATGGTGACGGATCTTGACGATGTGGTGCAGTGCAGATTCGGCGTCTGATGTGCGAGGATGGACTCGCGCTGGAGGACGACGTTGTCTGGCATTGTGGTGGCGTCGATGGTAGAGAGACCTGGCAAGGTAGATGCCACAATATAGCTCTGGAGATGGACTGGTGGCAGGTGGCTGCGGTGGCCTCATACCTGGCAGGCGACCTGGTTGAGGAGTGCGCCAGACTGGTGGGTGCCCCATACCCGGCAGGCTTCCTGGTTGGGACCTCAGGTCTTAGATGTTTAGGTTTGGCTGGAGGTATTTTTGGTAGTAGACCCAGACTGTCAACATCCCTTCATCAATTGGATAGGAGTAGCGACAGATGTTGCCTAGATGGTGGATTTAGTGTTACTGTTGTATGACTTTGTAAGGTGTTGTGTGAATAATTAATAAAGTGGTTGCATGCATCGTCCAGATGCAGAGGCCGGGGGTCTTCCTCCTTTTCTAAAAACTTTGTAGGTGTAAAGGGATAGGTTTGCAAGGTAATAAAGAACGTGGAAATAAAAGTTAGGTGATGTTTAGATAAACAAACAGTTAAGTTAGTTTAGCGAGTGTGGGAAAGTGGTGGAAGGATTTGTGAAATTGTCCCTAAGCAATTGACTACGTTACTAGACCGATAGCAAGTTTTTATGTGGGAGAGGCCACTACTAGCATGTCATCCCTTACTTGTAATTCTATGCACTTATGATTGGAACTATTAGCAAGCATCCGCAACTAGTAATGTTCATTAAGGTAAAACCCAACCATAGCATTATGATATATATTGGTCCACATTCAGTCCCGTATGCATCAATTTCTATGGTAGGCTGAAGCTGTTGTCACCCTTGCCATCCATTGCATAGTCCTATAAACATACAAATAACCCTATGGTGTGATCCACATGCGCGCTCATATGATGGCCACCAAAGGACAACAACATAACCACAAGCAAAATAAACCACTCATAGCAATTCACCAATTACCCAATAGGACAACAAAAATCTACTCAGACATCATAGCATGGCAACACATCAATGGATAATAATATGAAGCATAAAGCACCATGTTCAAGTAGAGGGTACAGAGGGTTGCAGGAGAGTGGACCGTTGTAGATAGATGGGGGAAGGTGATAGAGGTGTTGGTGAAGATGACAGAGTTGTTGGAGTAGATCGCCGTCACATGATGATTGCCCCAACGGCGTTCCGCGCCACCGTGCGAGAGCGGGAGAGAGCCCCCGTCCTTCTTCTTCTTCTTCCTTGGACTCCCCCTAGATGGGAGGAGGGTTTCCCCTTTGGTCCTTGGCCTCCATCACTGCAGAGGGACGGGAGCACCTCCGAGATTGGATCTCTCTATTTCCTTATGTTTATGTGTTCCTGTTTTCTGGCCTTTCACTGTTTTTTAAATTCCCGGAGATCCGTAACTCCGATTAGGCTGAAATTTTCACATGATTTTTATCTGGATATAAGCTTCCTCGCGGCCGAAGGACACCTCCAACCCGACCTATGGGGTGGCCACAAGCCTCCCAGGTCCGCCCTCGGTAGGGGGCGCTCCCCTACGAATTGTGGGCTCCTCGGCCATCGTCTCACGTTGCTTCTTTTTCCCAAAAATCACAAATATTCCAAAATAAATCTCCATAAATTTTTATCGCGTTTCGACTTCGTTGGTATGGATATTCTGCGAAACAGAAAACATGCAACAAACAGGAACTCGCACTGGGCGCTGGATCAATATGTTAGTCCCAAAAATAATATAAAAAGTTGCCAAAAGTATATGAAAGTTGTAGAATATTGGCATGAAACAATAAAAAATTATAGATACAATAGAGACGTATCAGCATCCCCAAGCTTAATTCATGCTCGTCCTCAAGTAGGTAAATGATAAAAAAGATATTCTTTATGTGGAATGCTACCTAGCATAATCTTGGTCACATAATCTAATCATGGCATAAATATTAAGATATGAGTGATTCAAAGCAATAGTCTATCATTTGACATAAAGACATCAATACTCAGGCATCCCAACAAACAATCATGTCTTTCAAAATGTCAATGCTAAAGAACGTTATCCCTACAAATCATATAGTCTGGCTATGCTACATCTTCATCACACAAAATATTTCAGCATGCACAACCCCGACGACTAGCCAAGCAATTGTTTCATACTTTTAATGTTCTCAAGCTTTTTCAATTTTCAAGAAATACATGAGCGAGAGCCATGGATATAGCACTATAGGTGGAATAGAATATGGTGGAGGTTGTGAGGAGAAGACAAAAAGGAGAAAGTCTCAGAATGTCGGTGTTCTGGGAACGGGGGTCCCCAGACTTTCCTGCCTGCGGCCTGCGGCGTGGCTCAAGCAGTGGCCCAATACGGCCCGTCTTCATCAACCCAAGCTTAAGACCCTTGCGAGGGGCCAAGCCTCGTGGGGCGGACAACACAAGGCTTCCCTAGGGGCGGCCTCACCAGGCTGGCTCGCAAGGAGGCAGAGAGATCAAGGCAAGGAGTACCTCGCGAGGTGCTCATGATGCAAGCCATGACAATCGAGACCAGGCGGGCGCCAGCTAGTGCAGTGTCCTTGTTTCCTCTTTGGTGCAAAGGAGGCAAGTGCAGGCCCGGAGTACCGAGGCACCAAGCAAAGGTTTCCCTATCGGTGCAATGAGACCTAGACCAGCAGGACGGCAGGACGAAGATCACCGTGGAGCCCAAGACGGCGTCATCGCCAGTGCCTTTGGCAGTCGAAGACCAACTTTAGTCAGGATAGCTTCTACTAGCTGCCCCCCTTCAAAATGGCCGTTGTTGGCTCCCTTCCCGCTCAACTTTTGGGAAGAGGACTAGGGCCTCTATAAACAGAGATAGCCACCACAGCAGAAAGGGATCGGATCATTCCCAAGTAGAACACCGCACCAGCTCAAGAACACCCCTCGTGAGGCTGTTCTTCCTCTGTACTGTTCATCATCAGCCCCAGAGGCAATCCACCACACCACACACTGGATTAGGGTATTACACCACAACGGTGGACCTAACTAGTATAAACCTTGCATCCCTTGTGTGGTTCATCGTGTAGCTTAGATTCACGGTGAGGTTTTGGGGCACGGATCGGCAGGGAGAAGATCTTTGTGTGCACCCCAGAGTCGAACCTTAAGGGTTTTGCCGGAACCCGAAATCCGACATTTGGCGCGCCAGGTAGGGGTGTGCCGGAATCTTCTTTCCGCAGTTCTGCGTTCCATCACTTCATCGCATCCATGGCAGATGCTTGCCGAGCTCGCGCCGAGCGTCGGGCTGCTCTCGCCGCCCGCATCGCCCAGATGGCTCCCGTCGGTGGGCCTCCATGTCGTTCTCCGTCGCCCGCCGCCAACGCCGCTACCGGCCCGGCGGGGAACAAGCAGCAAGCATGGTCACTGCATCCCTCGATGCGGCGGGGAGGCCGCACCGCCACTCCGTTGCTAACTCGAGCTGGTTCATCGTCTCACGCTCGCCGCACTCCCACGGACGCACAGGCCGCGGTTGCTCCTAGCACGTGAGCTCCTGCACTACCGCCCCGTCGACGACCTCTACAAGGAGTGGCTCGCTCACATCACCGAGCTCGTCAGCGCCACAGGGGGCTCTCCTGCGCCATCCCTCTCGCTACCTCGCCCTCCGTCTTGCGTGGGCGATGCAGCTCAGGAGGTGCCTCTGCCACCTCCTCCCCAAGAAGATGCCCTGGCTCCAAGGCGCGTGGTCCCTGGACGAGACCCACCACATCCAGCGCCCGCGCGACAAGAAAGGAGCTGCCAAGAAATCCCTTGGCCCTAGGAAGGCGCTCGTGTGCTCCCCGTTCCAGCAGGTCAAGACCACATCCCTGCACCAGCACGTCAAGACCCCATGCTGCCCCTGGTGGCAGTGCGCGGGAATCTCCAAGAGCAGGCCCCACGACTAAAAGGGCTCTGGTGGCCACCGCAGGCTGCCGCGCCTTCACCACCGAGCTACGCAGTGTCGCTTGGCCGGGCAAGTTCAAGCCGGATCTGCCTCCTCGCTATGACGGCACTGCCGACCCCGCGGAGTTCCTGCAGCTCTACGAGCTGGGCATCGAGGCGGCCAACATAGATGAAAAAGTCATGGCGAAGTGGTTTCCCATGGTGCTCAAGGATGGTGCCCGCACCTGGCTCCTGAACCTGCCTCTCGGCTCGATTTCCTCTTGGGACGAGATGTGCAGCCATTTCATCACCAACTTCTAGGGCACTCGCGACCGTCCTTCGGTCATGGGTGACCTATGCCGCATCAAGCAGCAGCCAGGCGAGACCTTGCAGAAGTACATCGAGCGCTTTAACAACGCTCGCCTCAAGATTCCCAAGGTGAATGAGGAGGCCATCATCTCAGCGTTCTCTAATGGTGCCTCCGACGTCAAGATGAAGGAGGAGCTCGCCATCCACGAGGATCTGTGCACATCTCTGGAGCTGTTCAACCTGACGACCGAGTGCGCAAGAGCTGAGGAGGGGCGTCTTTCCCTCCTCGAGCTCCCAGCCGCTAACCCAGAAGAGAAGAAAGCCAAGGCCAAGGACATGAAATGCAAAGGAGCAGCTATGCTCGTAGCAGAACCAGACACGAAGCGTCGCAGGGACCAGTCGGAGTCGTCCAAGGGCAACCGATTTTGCGCCTACCACAACCTCTACACCCACAACACCAACAAATGCCAGGAACTCAGAGCCGTTCGAGAAGGACGCATCGGCTGATGCTCCGAGCGCAATGACCGGGGCTACGGCCAAGGAGGAGGAAGAGGTGGAGGACGATGGGACGACCGAGGCCCTCGCCAGGAGTGGCGTGACCGCCCTCGCAAGGATCGCTGGCAGGACCAGCCTCGCGAGGAGGCTTGGAGGGATCATCCTCGTGAGGATCGCCCGCAGGGCAACGCAGGCCTTCCTCCTCTGCCACCACCGCCAAGAAGGAATGACGACCACCACCAGGACGAGGGGGCTGGTGGCTTCCAGGAGCCATGTGCTACCGCTTGCATCTTGGGTGGTGCCCAGGCCCCAGCCTCTTAGCGCATCTTCAAGCAGTTTGCCCGTGAGGTGAATGCAGTCCTTCCCAAGTTCGAGGCCACGCACCTTCTCAGGTGGTCCACGTGCGCCATCACGTTCAGCTCAATGGATCAGCTCAAGTGTGCGGCTACGGCTGGCATCCTCCCAATACTTTGCTCCCCAGTCATCAGCAACGTGCAAGTTACCAGGACCCTCATCGATTGCGGTGCAGGACTCAACGTTTTGTCCGTCGAGATGTTCAACAACCCTCAAGTGCCTTATGATCAACTTTAGCCAACGAAGCCTTTCTCAGGAGTCACTGACGGCTCCACCACTCCGATAGGGCAGGTTCACCTCCCTGTCACCTTCGGGCAGTGCAAGAACTACCGTACCGAGCTCATCGACTTCGACATTGCCCACATTCGCTTGCCATACAATGCCATCCTCGGGTATCCAGCCCTGGACAAGTTCATGGCGGTAACTCACCATGGTTACAATGTCCTCAAGATGCTGGGAAGCGGCGGAATCATCACAGTCCCCTACGAAGAGAAGGATGCGGTGTGCTCTCTCGAGCATGCCTTCCAAGCTGCATCAGTCGAGGACCCAGACGGCAAGAGCGAGAACCCTCCCAAGGCAGTTCCCAAGAAGAAGAAGACATCACCCAACTCAAGGCCTCAGGAGGTTGGCATCTCCGGAGGCGCCGCGTCAGGATCTGCGCCCGTGCAAGGGGCGGCTCCCTCCGTCGCATAGGAAGGCGCGCCCGGCGCCCTCCTCGGCCAAGACCCGGGGGCTCTCTCCTGGAGGGCCTCAGACTTTGCCAAGATCACGAGGGAGGCGCTCGGGCACCACTTGGAGGTGTGCTTCGCGGCACGTCTCCCTCAGGAAGGCACGGGGCAAGGAGGGCCCAACCCTTAGGAGTTCGTCGCCAAGGCCACTCAGGAGCTTCAAGAATCGAGAGTCATACGCGGCGATCGCCGCCTACCTGGCGTAGCTCCCCATCCAGGCGATGATGGCGGGCTGCGCATCTGCATTGACTACCCAGGGCTCAGCCGAGTCGCGTATCAAGAGCGCTTCTGGCCTTCGCGCATGGGACGCTGCGAGGGTCCGCCGCACAGCTACGTTCACATGCCTTTTCGGCCTGCCGAACGCGGCTGCTGCTCACCAGCGTCTTTTGTGGAGCATCCTGGCAGCTCAGGAGGCCGGACACCACGCGGTCTTAGCGGAGATGGAGATGGTCCTCGAGGAACCGCCTGGACCCCCAGAGCCTCCCGAGGCTCAGGGCTCCGGTGGCTCGTAAGGATCGGCCTCTTCACCGCGCATCGTCAACTACTCCAACACCTGCTCTACAATGGTATCAGGTGACATCTTCCGACTTCATTTCAGCTGGGAGCGCCCTCAGGGCTGCATCATTCCCAGGTCGCGTGGATTTGTCCCTGCGGCATGTATCCCTTTTGCTTATATCTTTAGTTTACCTTGCTGGGGGCGCCCCTCGGGCTGCATCATCCCCAAGCCGCTCGGGCCTGACCCAGTGGCATGTATCCTTCCTGCATCTACCTAAGTTGATTTGCCTTTCATGCTTAACCTGCCTGTGATAATCGCCTGCTCGATTGACACCTACCTTTGGAGCCGCTCGCGCTGGCACGACACTTGTGCATGGGTCTGTCCCTGCAACATCGACAAATCTGAGTGGTCGAGGTCTGGCCCGCGGCAGCCCCACAAGCGTCACCTCACTAGGCCCTCAGTGCCCTCACCACACTCTTAGAGCAACCAATGGCCGTCCGGCAATCGTAATGGCAACCCGTGCTTTTCTCGTGTTGGTTTACAGGGACTACCTGAGGCCTAAAACGGGAGGCATCACGAGCTCTCTTTCTCTCTTGCCCGCGTGATCCGCTTGAGCGTTAAAAGGGGGGCTCCTGAGCATCGCGACTCAAGAGCTCTTACTGGCTCTCCAGCCCTCACCCCCTGGCCTTGTCCACGGCATTGTGACCTGGCATACCAGCGGCGGCTAAGCTCGCTCGAGGGCCGGGACCTGAGGACGTAGAGCACAAAGGAGAGTACGGGAAGGGAGGGGAAGCTCGCGAAGGCCTAACCCAGCTACCTCCCAGCTACAGTCGGGCAAGCCTGGTGCCTCGCAAAAGAACAACTCCATGCACTCGAGATAAGTCTCCCCCCCTGGGATAGCTAATCGACGCGACACAAAACCTCCACTTGATGCGGCTCTGTGACGGTGGTGTGGCCTTCCTTTCTCACCTTTTTTCGGCTGCTTGAGCGCTAAAGGGGACCTCCTGAGCATCACACCTCAGGGGATCTTACTGGACCTCGGGCCGCTCACCTCCTGGCCTTGTCCACGACATCACGACCTGGCATACCAGCGACGGCTGAAGCCTGCCTGGGGATCGGGACCTGTCAGTGTAGAGCACCAAGCCGTCGCAAGGTTAGAAAGGGGGAACCAAGCCGGAACAGGACAAGCATTTGCACCACTTCATAATAAGGATAATATCAACAAAAGACATTCCGGACACTTTACATGCCCCCACGGGGTACACTCTCAATTCCTCGCAGGGAACAAAAGGTGTGAATCCTAAGGAGCCCTAACTATACGCGCCCTCATGGCCGACGCCCTCATCAACAGTGGGCCACGGGAGGCCGGCGCCAACCCCATCCGGATCAGTCGTGTCGGCGGCCTAATGCAGCCGCCTTGCTCCAAGCACGACGCGAGCTCGGGGGCATGTAGCTGTCATCGCTTGTCTCCGGAGTCGCGAGGATCTCGGGAGAGTCGCCGGACTCCCAAGCATCGCCACTTCTCCCAGAGGAGCCGTTGGGGAAACGGGTGGCAGGCCTAGCCCTTGCCACATCGATGTCCTGGCTGCCTCCTCTGGGGCAGCATTCCAGCCGGCGGCCTTATGCATCAAAGACCTTGAAGAGCATCAAGGAGGCGCCATCGTATTTGAAATGAATCACGAGGGCACTCCCTGTTCGGCAGACCCGGGCAATCTCGCCCCAGCCCCGGGTCATGTAGACCTTGCCTGGAGCGACTTCAACCTCCCTCCGATCGTCGGGGTACCGCAGTCGGCGTGCTGCAACCAAAGCTCGAGCAGCCCCCTCGGCGGCATCTCGAAGGCAAAGAAGGCAGGAAAGCGGATCCAGGAGCTCGGAGGCATCGCGGCATGGAGCATGAGCTTGCGAGAGGAATCCGCGGCGTGGACTCCAGGAGCAACGCCCCGCACCGCCATGGCTCGTCAGCCTCGCCGGTGGCGCGGCTGGCGTCGCTTGGCGTCTCCTTCTCCAGGGCCCTCACCTGGGCGTACAAAGGGAGCGGGAACCCAGGAGGTGTCCGCTCATACCAAGGCCTCGACGTCTTCGGCCTTGCAACCTCGTCACGGCGGCCGGGGACCGGCCGTTTCTTCGGCGGGAGTGGGTCGGGCCCCTCTTGGGGGGGGGGGGGGCTTTCCTTTCTCCTCAGCTAAGAACCAGCGGATGGGCGCCATTGGCGGCAAGATGAAGGAGGAGCAAGGAAGAAGAAGCGAGCGGAGCAAGAAGAAGCGAGCGGAGCAAGAAGAGATGGACAACGGGGGCTCACGCTTCTCCGTACTTATAGTCTAGAGGAGGCCAACCGTCAGCCTCCACGATCACAGGTAATCATGACTCTTTTGCATGCAACAGGGACTCGTCAAATAGGGCAGTTGCCGAGGTAGCATGGGGAATCGGAGACGCCCATGTCCAATCAACCGCCACGCGGCGACCAAGGTCGTAGGCTGTTAGGGCCCGTGGCGCTCCGCACTTGTCCTTTGGCTTCACTACTAAGCCAAGTCTGAGTGTGCCTTGGGCCTGGGGGCTACTGCCGGCATTCTGGGAACGGGGGTCCCTAGAATTTCCTGCCTGCGGCCTGCTACGTGGCTCAAGCAGTGGCCCAGTACAGCCATTCTTCATCCACCCAAGCTCAAGACCCTCACGAGGGGCGAAGCCTCGTGGGGCGGACAACGCAAGGCTTCCCCAGGGGCGGCCTCACCAGGCTGGCTCGCGAGGAGGCAGAGAGATCAAGGCAAGGAGTACCTTGCGAGGTGCTCGTGACGCAAGCCACGATGATCAAGACCAGGCGGGCGCCAGGCGGGCACCAGCCATCGTAGTGTCCTCGTTTCCTCTTTGGTGCAAAGGAGGCAAGCGCAGGCGCGGAGTACCGAGGCATCAAGCAAAGGTTTCCCTATCGGTGCAACGAGACCAAGACCAGCAGGACGGAGATCACCGTGGAGCCCAGGACAGCGTCATCGCCAGTGCCTTTGGCAGTCGAAGACCAATTTAGTCAGGATAGCTTGTACTAGTTGTCCCCCTTCAAAATGGCCATTGTTGGCTCCCTTCCCGCTCAATTTTTGGGAAGAGGACCAGGGCCTCTATAAATAGAGATAGCCACCACAGTAGAAAGGGATCGGATCATTCCCTAGCAGAATACCGCACCACCTCAAGAACACCCCTCGCGAGGCTGTTCTTCCTCTATACTGTTCATCATTAGCCCCAGAGGCAATCCACCACACCACACACTGGATTAGGGTATTACACCACAACGGTGGCCCGAACCAGTATAAACCTTGCGTCCCTTGTGTTGTTCATCATGTAGCTTAGATTCGCGGCGAGGTTTTGGGGCGCGGACTGGCAGGGAGAAGATCTTCGTGCGCGCCCCAGAGTTTGAACCTTAAGGGTTTTTCCGGAACCCGATATCCGACACACAACAACTAGGAAAATTAATGGGCTATGGAGATGCCCATCAATTGATATCGATGCAAGTGAGTAAGGATTACCATGCAATGGATGCACTAGAGCTATAAGTGTATGAAAGCTTAAACTAAAAACTAAGTGGGTGTGAATCCAACTTGCTTTCTCGTGAAGACCTCGGGCATTTGAGGAAGCCCGTCATCAGAATTATAAGCCAAGTTCTATATTGAAAATTCCCACTAGTATATGAAAGTGATAACTCAAGAGACTCTCTATATGAAGAACATGGTGCTACTCTAAAGCACAAGTGTGGTAAAAGGATAGTAACATTGCCCCTTCTCTCTTTTTCTCTCATTTTTTCTTTTTTTTCTTTTTTTGTTGGGCTCCTTTTGGCCTCTCTTTTTTTCGTGCGGATTCTCATCCCTACTTGTGGGGGAATCATAGTCTCCATCATCCTTTCCTCACTAGGGCAATGCTCTAATAATGATGATAATCACACTTTTATTTACTTGCAACTTAATATTACAACCTGATATCTAGAACAATATGACTCTATATGAATGCCTCTTGCAGTGTACCAGGATGTGCAATGATCTAGCATAGCAAAGATATCAAAAAACGTACAAGCCAGGAAAATATCATGCTAGCAATCTTATGATCATGCAAAGCAATATGAAAATGAATGCTCAAGTCATGTACGTGATGATGATGGAAGTTGCATGGCAATATATCTCAAAATGGCAATGGAAATGCCATGATAGGTAGGAGGAAGGTATAAGGAGGGTTCATGCACGGGCGAAAGTTGTGTGGTACTAGAGAGGCTAACAATGATGGAAGGGTGAGAGTGCGTATAATCCATGGATTCAACATTAGTCATAAAGAACTCACATACTTATTACAAGAATTTATTATCCATCAAAGCAAAGTACTAATACGCATGCACCTAGGGGGATAGATTGGTAGGAAAAGACCATCATGTTGGAAATATGCCCTAGAGGCAATAATAAATTAGTTATTATTATTATATTTCCTTGTTCATGATAATCGTTTATTATCCATGCTATAATTGTATTGATAGGAAACTCAGATACATGTGTGGGTACATAGACAACACCATGTCCCTAGTAAGCCTCTAGTTGACTAGCTCGTTGATCAATAGATGGTTACGGTTTCCTGACCATGGACATTGGATGTCATTGATAACGGGATCACATCATTAGGAGAATGATGTGATGGACAAGACCCAATCCTAAGCCTAACACAAAGATCTTGTAGTTCATATGCTAAAGCTTTTCTAATGTCAAGTATCATTTCCTTAGACCATGAGATTGTGCAACCCTGGGATACCGTAGGAATGCTTTGGGTGTACCAAACGTCACAACATAGCTAGGTGGCTATAAAGGTGCACTATGGGTATCTCCGAAAGTGTCTGTTGGGTTGGCACAAATCGAGACTGGGATTTGTCACTCCATGTGACGGAGAGGTATCTCTGGGCCCACTCGGTAGGACATCATCATAATGTGCACAATGTGACCAAGGGGTTGATCACGGGATGATGTGTTACGGAACGAGTAAAGAGACTTGCCGGTAACGAGATTGAACAAGGTATCGGGATACCGATGATTGAATCTCGGGCAAGTACTATACTGCTAGACAAAGGGAATTGTATACGGGATTGATTGAATCCTTGACATCGTGGTTCATCCGATGAGATCATCGTGGAACATGTGGGAGCCAACATGGGTATCCAGATCCCGCTGTTGGTTATTGACCGGAGAACGTCTCGGTCATGTCTGCATGGTTCCCGAACCCGTAGGGTCTACACACTTAAGGTTCGATGATGCTAGGGTTATAGGGAATAGATATACGTGGTTACCGAATGTTGTTCGGAGTCCCGGATGAGATCTCGGACGTCATGAGGAGTTCTGGAATGGTCCGGAGGTAAAGATTTATATATGGGAAGTCCTATTTTGGCCACCGGAAAATGTTCGAGATTTTTCGGTATTGTACCGAGAAGGTTCTAGAAGGTTCCGGAGTGGGGCCCACATGAACGTGGGTAGTGGGGGCAAGGCCCCACACCCCTGGTCAAGGTGCACCAAGATCCCCCCTTAGAAGGAATAAGATCATATCCCGAAGGGATAAGATCAAGATCCCTAAAAAGGGGGGATAACAATCGATGGGGAAGGAAATGATGGGAGATCTTTCCTCCCACCTTTGCCAACGCCCCAATGGACTTGGAGGGAAAGAAACCAGCCCCCTCCACCCCTATATATAGTGGGGAGGTGCATGGGAGCTTCACCCTTGCCCCTCGCGCAGCCCTCCCCCTCTCTAACTCCACCTCCTCCTCGGTAGTGCTTGGCGAAGCCCTGCCGGAGAACTGCAAGCTCCACCACCACGCCGTCGTGCTGCCGGAGCTCTCCCTCAACTTATCCTCTCCCCTTGCTGGATTAAGAAGGAGGAGACGTCCCCGGGCTGTACGTGTGTTGAACACGGAGGTGCCGTCCGTTCGGCGCTAGGATCATCGGTGATTTGGATCACGACGAGTACGACTCCATCAACCCTGTTCTCTTGAACGCTTCCACTCGCGATCTAAAAGGGTATGTAGATGCACTCCTCTCTCTCGTTGCTAGATGACTCCATAGATTGATCTTGGTGATGCGTAGAAAATTTTGAATTTCTGCTACGTTCCCCAACAGTGGCATCATGAGCTAGGTCTATGCGTAGATTCTTTGCACGAGTAGAACACAAAGTAGTTGTGGGTGTTGATTTTGTTCAATATGCTTACCGTTACTAGTCCAATCTTGTTTCGACGCCATTGTGGGATGAAGCGGCCCGAACCGACCTTACACGTACTCTTACGTGAGACAGGTTTCACCGACTGACATGCACTTGTTGCATAAGGTGGCTAGCGGGTGCCAGTCTCTCCCACTTTAGTCGGATCGGATTCGATGAAAAGGGTCCTTATGAAGGGTAAATAGCAATTGGCATATCACGTTGTGGCTTTTGCGTAGGTAAGAAACGTTCTTGCTACAAACCCATAACAGCCACGTAAAACATGCAAACAACAATTAGAGGACGTCTAACTTGTTTTTGCAGGGTATGCTATGTGATGTGATATGGCCAAAAGAATATGATGAATGATATGTGATGTATGAGATTGATCATGTTCTTGTAATAGGAATCACGACTTGCATGTCGATGAGTATGACAACCGGCAAGAGCCATAGGAGTTGTCTTAATTTATTGTATGACCTGCATGTCATTGAACAATGCCATGTAATTACTTTACTTTATTCATAAACCGTTAGCCATAGTAGTAGAATTAATAGTTAGCGAGACAACTTCATGGAGACACGATGATGGAGATCATGGTGTCATACCGGTGACGAAGATGATCATGGAGCCCCGACGATGGAGATTAAAAGGAGCAAAATGATATTGGCCATATCATGTCACTTTTTGATTGCATGTGATGTTTATCATGTTTATGCATCTTATTTTCTTAGAACGACGGTAGTAAATAAGATGATCCCTCATTAAAATTTCAAGAAAGTGTTCCCCCTAACTGTGCACCGTTGTGAAAGTTCGTTGTTTCAAAGCACCACGTGATGATCGGGTGTGATAGATTCTAACGTTCACATACAACGGGTGTAAGCCAGATTTACACACGCGAGACACTTAGGTTGACTTGACGAGCCTAGCATGTACAGACATGGCCTCGGAACACAAGAGACCAAAAGGTCGAGCATGGGTCATATAGTAGATACGATCAACATGAAGATGTTCACCGATGATGACTAGTCCGTCTCACGTGATGATCGGACACAGCCTAGTTGACTCGAATCATGTATCACTTAAGATGACTAGAGGGATGTCTATCTGAGTGGGAGTTCATTAGATGAACTTAATTATCCTGAACATAGTCAAAAGGTCTTTGCAAATTATGTCATAGCTCGCGTTTTAGTTCTACTGTTTTAGATATGTTCCTAGAGAAAATTTAGTTGAAAGTTAATAGTAGCAATTATGCGGACTGGGTCCGTAAACTGAGGATTGTCCTCATTACTGCACAGAAGGCTTATGTCCTTAATGCACCGCTCGGTGTGCTGAACCTCAAGCGTCGTCTGTGGATGTTGCGAACATCTGACATACACGTTTTGATGACTACATGAAAGTTCAGTGCATAATGTTAAACGGTTTAGAATTGAGGCACCGAAGACATTTTGAAACGTCGCGGAACATATGAGATGTTCCAAGAGCTGAAATTGGGATTTCAGGCTCGTGCCCACGTCAAGAGGTATGAGACCTCTGACAAGTTTCTTAAGCCTGCAAACTAAGGGAGAAAAGCTCAATCGTTGAGCATGTGCTCAGATTTTCTGAGTACTACAATCGCTTGAATCGAGTGGGAGTTATCTTCCATATGAGATAGTGATGTTTCTCCAAAGTCACTGCCACCAAGCTACTAGAGCTTCATGATGAACTATAACATATCAGGGATAGATATGATGATCCTTGAGCTGTTCGCGATGTTTGACACCACGAAAGTAGAAATCAAGAAGAAGCATCAATTGTTAATGGTTAGTAAAACCACTAGTTTCAAGAAGGGCAAGGGAAAGAAGGGATACTTCATGAAACGGAAAATCAGTTGCTGCTCTAGTGAAGAAACCCAAGGTTGAATCCAAACCCGAGACTAAGTGCTTCTGTAATGAGGGGAACGGTCACTGAAGCAGAACTACCCTAGATACTTGGTAGATGAGAAGGCTGGCAAGGTCGACAGAAGTATATTGGATATACATTATACTAATGTGTACTTTACTAGTACTCCTAGTAGCACCAGGGTATTAAGATACCGGTTCGGTTGCTAAGTGTTAGTAACTCGAAATAAAAGAGCTACGGAATAAACGGAGACTAGCTAAAGGTGAGATGACGATGTGTGTTGGAAGTGTTTCCAAGGTTGATGTGATCAAGCATCACCTGCTCCGTCTACCATCGAGATTGGTGTTAAACCTAAATAATTGTTATTTGGTGTTTGTGTTGAGCATAGACATGATTTGATTATGTCTATCACAATACGGTTATTCATTTAAGGAGAATAATGGTTACTCTATTTATTTGAATAATACCTTCAATGGTCTTACACCTAAAAGAATGGTTTATTGAATCTCGATCATAGTGATACACATGTTCATGCCAAAAGATATAAGATAGTAATGATAGTACCACCTGCTTGTGGCACTGCCATTTGAGTCATATTGGTACAAAATGCATGAAGAAGCTCCATGTTGATGGATCTTTGGACTCACTCGTTTTTGAAAAGTTTGAGACATGCGAACCATGTCTATTGGTATGTGCGCATGAAGAAACTCCATGCAGATGGATCATTTGGACTCACTTGATCTAAATCACTTGAGACATGCAAATCATACCACATGGGCAAGATGACTGAAAAGCCTCATTTTTCAGTAAGATGGAACAAGAAAGCAACTTGTTGGAAGTAATACATTTTGATGTGTGCAGTCCAATGAATGCCAAGGCACGCAGTGGATATTGTTATGTTCTTACTTCACAGATGATTTGAGTAGATGCTAGTATATTTAATTGATGAAACACAAGTCTGAATTATTGAAAGGTTCAAGTAATTTCAGAGTGAAGTTGAAGATCGTCGTGACAAGAATATAAAATGTCTATGATATGATCATAGAGATGAATATCTGAGTTGCGAGTTTGGTACACAATTGAGACATTGTGGAAATTGTTTCACAACTAACACCGCCTGGAACACCATAGTGTGATGGTGTGTCCGAACATCATAGATGCACCCTATTGGATATGGTGCATACCATGATGTCTCTTATCGAATTACCACTATCGTTCATGGGTTAGGCATTAGAAACAACCGCATTCACTTTAAATAGGGCACCACGTAATTCCATTGAGATGACACCGTATGAACTATGGTTTAGAGAAACCTAAGCTGTCATTTCTTGAAAGTTTGGGGCTGCGACGCTTATGTGAAAAAGTTTTATCCTGATAAGCTCGAACCCAAAGCAGATAAATACATCTTCATAGGACACCCAAAACAGTTGGGTATACCTCCTATTTCAGATCCGTAAGCAAAAGTGATTGTTTCTAGAAACGGGTCCTTTCTCGAGGAAAGGTTTCTCTTGAAAGAATTGAGTGGGAGGATGGTGGAGACTTGATGAGGTTGTTGAACCATCACTTCAACTAGTGTGTAGCAGGGCACAGGAAGTTGTTCCTGTGGCACCTACACCAATTGAAGTAGAAGCTTATGATAGTGATCATGAAACTTCGGATCAAGTCACTACCAAACCTAGTAGGTCAACAAGGATGCGTACTGCTTCAGACTGGTATGTAATCCTATGTTGGAGGTCATGTTGCTAGACAGCAATGAACCTACGAGCTATGGAGAAGCGATGGTGGGCCCGGATTTCGACAAATGGCTCGAGGCCATAAAATCCGAGAGAGGATCCATGTATGAAAACAAAGTGTAGACTTTGGAAGAAATACTTGATGGTCGTAAGTCTGTTGGGTACAGATGGATTTTAAAAGGAAGACAGACAATGATGGTAAGTATCACCATTAAGAAAGCTCGACTTGTCATTAAGATGTTTTCCGACAAGTTCAAGGAGTTGACTACGATGAGACTTTCTCACTCGTAGCGATGCTAAGAGTCTGTTGGAATTATATTAGCAATTACTGCATGATTTATGAAATCTTGCAGATAGGATGTCAAAACATTGTTTCCTCGATGTTATTCTTGAGGAAAGGTTGTATGTGATACAACCAGAAGTTTTTGTCAATCCTGAAAGATGCTAACAAGCATGCAAAGCTCCAGAAATCCTTCTAAGGACTGGAGTAAGCATCTCGGAGTTGGAATATACACTTGATGAGATGATCAAATATTTTGGGTTTATACAAAGTTTATGAGAAACTTGTATTTCCAAAGAAGTGAGTGGGAGCACTATAGCATTTCTGATGAGTATATGTTGTTGACATATTGTTGACCGGAAATGATGTAGAATTTCTGGAAAGCATATAGGGTTGTTTGAAAGGTGTTTTTCAATAGAAAACCTAGATTAAGCTGCTTGAACATTGAGCATCAAGATCTATGAGGATAGATCAAAAACCGCTAAATGGTACTTTCAAATGAGCACATACCTTGATATGATCTTGAAGGTGTTCAAGATGGAACAGTCAAAGAAGGAGTTCTTGCCTGAGTCGTAAGGTATGAAGTTAAGACTTAAAGCTCGACCACGGCAAAAGAAAGAGAAAGGACGAATGTCGCCCCCTGTGCCTTAGCCATAGGCTCTATATAGTATGCCATGCTTTGTACCGCACCTGATATGTGCCTTGCCACGTGTCTGGCGAGGGGGTACAAGACTGATCCATGAATGGATCATTGGACAGCGGTCAAAATTATCCTTGGAGTAAATAAGGACATGTTTCTCGATTATGGAGGTGATAAAGAGTTCGGCGTAAAGGGTTATGTCGATGCAAGCTTTAACACCTATCCGAGTGACTCTGAGTAGCAAACCGGATACGTATAGTAGAGCAACCATTTAGAATAGCTCCAAGTGGAGTGTGGAAGCAGCATTTACAATATGACCTAGAGATTTGCGAAGTACATACGGATCTGAATGTTGTAGACCCGTTGACTAAAACCTCTCTCACAAGAAAAACATGATCAAACCCCAGAACTCATTGAGTCTTAATCACATGATGATGTGAACTAGTTTAGTGACACTAGTAAACTCTTTGGATGTTGGTCACATGGTGATGTGACCTATGAGTGTTAATCACATGGCGATGTGAACTAGATTATTGACTCTAGTGCAAATGGGAGACTGTTGGAAATATGCCCTAGAGGCAATAATAAATTAGTTATTATTATTATATTTCCTTGTTCATGATAATTGTTTATTATCCATGCTATAATTGTATTGATAGGAAACTCAGATACATGTGTGGGTACATAGACAACACCATGTCCCAGTAAGCCTCTAGTTGACTAGCTCGTTGATCAATAAATGGTTACGGTTTCCTGACCATGGACATTGGATGTCGTTGATAACGGGATCACATCATTAGGAGAATGATGTGATGGACAAGACCCAATCCTAAGCCTAGCACAAAGATCGTGTAGTTCGTATGCTAAAGCTTTTCTAATGTCAAGTATCATTTCCTTAGACCATGAGATTGTGCAACCCCCGGATACCGTAGGAATGCTTTGGGTGTACCAAATGTCACAATGTAACTGGGTGGCTATAAAGGTGCACTACGGGTATCTCCGAAAGTGTCTGTTGGGTTGGCACGAATCGAGACTGGGATTTGTCACTCCGTGTGACGGAGAGGTATCTCTGGGCCCACTCGGTAGGACATCATCATAATGTGCACAATGTGACCAAGGGGTTGATCACGAGATGATGTGTTACGGAACAAGTAAAGAGACTTGCCGGTAACGAGATTGAACAAGGTATCGGGATACCGACGATCGAATCTCGGGCAAGTACTATACCGCTAGACAAAGGGAATTGTATACGGGATTGATTGAATCCTTGACATCGTGGTTCATCCGATGAGATCATCATGGAACATGTGGGAGCCAACATGGGTATCCAGATCCTGCTGTTGGTTATTGATCGGAGAACGTCTCGGTCATGTCTGCATGGTTCCCGAACCCGTAGGGTCTACACACTTAAGGTTCGATGACGCTAGGGTTATAGGGAATAGATATACGTGGTTACCGAATGTTGTACGGAGTCCCGATGAGATCCCGGACGTCACGAGGAGTTCCCGAATGGTCCGGAGGTAAAGATTTATATATGGGAAGTCCTATTTTGGCCACCGGAAAATGTTCGGGATTTTTCGGTATTGTACCGGGAAGGTTCTAGAAGGTTCCGGAGTGGGGCCCACCTGCATGGGGGGGGCACATGAACGTGGGTAGTGGGGGCAAGGCCCCACACCCCTGGTCAAGGTGCACCAAGATCCCCCCTTAGAAGGAATAAGATCATATCCCGAAGGGATAAGATCAAGATCCCTAAAAAGGGGGGATAACAATCGGTGGGGAAGGAAATGATGGGATTTCTTTCCTCCCACCTTTGCTAACGCCCCAATGGACTTGGAGGGAAAGAAACTAGACCCCTCCACCCCTATATATAGTGGGGAGGTGCATGGGAGCTTCACCCTTGCCCCTCGCGCAGCCCTCCCCCTCTCTAACTCCACCTCCTCCTCGATAGTGCTTGGCGAAGCCCTGCCGGAGAACTGCAAGCTCCACCACCACGCCGTCGTGCTGCCGGAGCTCTCCCTCAACTTCTCCTCTCCCCTTGCTTGATCAAGAAGGAGGAGACATCCCCGGGCTGTACGTGTGTTGAACACGAAGGTGCCGTCCATTCGGCGCTAGGATCATCGGTGATTTGGATCACGACGAGTACGACTCCATCAACCCCGTTCTCTTGAACGCTTCCGCTCGTGATCTACAAGGGTATGTAGATGCACTCTCTCTCTCGTTGCTAGATGATTCCATAGATTGATCTTGGTGATGCGTAGAAAATTTTGAATTTCTGCTACGTTCCCCAACACGTCGCTCGTCCCCGACCGCCACTCATAAGGAAGACAATAAAAAAACATGCTCTGACTTCATCACATAACAGTTCACCATATGTGCATGCTTCGGGAATCACAAACCTTGACACCAAAATTCTTACTAAACCACAATCATTCACTAGTACCTCCCACATATTACCATCTCTATATCGCAAAACTATTGCAAGGAATCAAACATATCATATGAGTGATCTACAAGTTTTATGTAGGATTTAATGACTAGCCATGTGAATGACCAATTCATGTCAACTCTCTAAATAGATATAAGTGAAGCATTAGAGTTTAATTCTTTCTAAAAAAGATATGTCCGCGCTCAAAAATTATAAGTGAAGCAAAAGAGCATTCTACAAATGGCGGTTTTCTACTCGTAGAGAAATAGGCAATCCAAACTTCAAAAGATATAAGTGAAGCACATGAAGAATTCTATAAATCCATACTCAAAACTTCAAAAGATATAAGTGAAGCACATGAAGAATTCTATAAATCCATACTCAAAAGATATAAGTGAAGTGCAAAGAGCATTCTATAAATCAACCAATGACTTTCTCATACCAGCATGGTGCATTATTAAAATAAAAAGAAAAATCACACGACGCTCCAAGAATTTACGCATATTATGTGACGAATAAAAATATAGCTCCAAGTAAAATTACCGATGGTCGTTAGAAGAAAGAGGGGATGCCTTCCGGGGCATCTCCAAGATTAGTTGCTTGGGAGTCCTTGTCGGGTGCCTCGGGCATCCCCAAGCTTAGGCTCTTGCCACTCCTTATTCCTTCATCCATCGTGATCGCACCAAAACTTGAAAACATCAATCACACAAAACTTAACAAAACCCTCGTGAGATCCGTTAATATAATAAAGCAAATCACCACTTTAAGTATTATTGCAAACCCATTCGTATTTCATTTTTTTCATTATACCTATTGTATTCTAACTTCTCCATGTCTTATACCAATGATACAATCCTTAGTTCCATCAAAACAAGCAAAACAGTGCATCAAAAATAGAATCTGTCAAAAACAGGACAACCTGTAGTAATCTGAACATTAACCATACTTATGTAACTCTAAAAATTGTGGAAAATCACGAAAAAAATAAACAATTTGCATAGAAGTTGTTGGTGCAACAAACCTTAGGTCCATTGCCTAGACCGTGCACAGGCCCGAGAACAAAGATTGCAGCACCAAGATCAAACTGAACAAGAAGGATCAATTCATCAAAGGGTCCAAGTGCAGACAAAGAAGACCAAGACGAGCCAGAGAAGCAAGATGCCGCAAAGGAAAGAACCTCCCTTGCCGGGAAGGTGAGCCTGGTGAGGTTGAGTTTGCCCCGAAAGCATACTTCCAGATCATCCCGGCAGGCCCTGCCGGGGCTTGCGGAGTCAAGCCACTCCACCTCACAAGCGACGCAAGTCATAGATCAGTGCGGTGTTAAGCCCCAAGGTGACTAAGTGGCTGCTTTTCACCACATGGCAGCCACTTCCACAGCGAACACCTCCATATGACACCCGTCCTGAGATGTGTCAAGCATGCAGGCGCGAAGCTGGCAAAACAGCCCGGCAAGGGCTGCTGAGCATGCTGTGATGTGACACTCGGCGACGCATTTAATGCGCTCTGTCAGCCTGCAGAGTTAGGTATGATAGCACTGTTTGCTATCTAATCAGTACGTAAAGACTAATTTGCCACTGTGGTGACCCCTTAACCTATAAAAGGAGGCCCCTCACATATCCATACGCACGTAGCCACTTCCGCCCCAAGGCAACCCTACCGGGCAAATGTGCTGCGCCCGCCACCACCTTTTCCACCATCAATCCACCAAAGCAGGAGTAGGGTTTTATGCCCCGCGGCTGCCTGAACCTGGGTAAAAACTGCCTGTGTGATCCCTGCCACGCTGTGCTACGCTTCTATGCTCTTTGTGCAACGTGTCCATCCCCCCGCTGAACCAAAATGGGCTCGTAGCCCCATAGGTGGCCGTGGTTCCCCACGACATCATTGGCGCGCAAGGTAGGGGGGGTCACTTGTGCGAACCTGGGAGCGTCGGTAGCGCGTCATCTTCATCGCCATTTTTATCATCGACGGCGTCATCGACTATGACTCCTAAGAAGAAGCCTGGAGCTGCGAATCACCCGTCCACCTCAAGGGCTCCACCGCCCGCGACCGCCAACATCACGAGAAACGCGGGGACGCGTGAGGATGTGAACGCTACGGGAGATATGGTCGGCGCAGGCGGCGTTGGCCACCGCTCCCGTGGCCGAACCAGAAGCGAGAGGCACCGGGGAAGGACAACACAACATCCCAACGGCCATGCTCCTCGAGGTATGGATGGAGGGATTATTTTGTCTGCACCCCCTCTCCTCGCTGAAGGGCACAGTCGCAGCAGTGACGCACGTTCTGGGGCGAATCTCAACCGGAAGTGAAGCAAGTTCTCCGTGAGCGTGAGGCGGCGGTTATGCTAGGCTGTCTCGCCCCCTCGCTGGAAGGACCACTTCGATGGTGACGACAACACGGACAGTGACAGAGGTGCCGCAGGCCAGCATGGTCGCGCGTACAGTCCTCTACAAACTAGTTTAGGTATTATTTTTTACGTTTTTTATTTGAACAGATAAAACATACTTGGGTTTGTGTGAAATATATCAAACTTATGTCTATTGTAAGATATCGTTCGAGCATTCTAGTAGAGTAGCAAACAGTGCCGCTCATGCACTTGCTAGGTTGGCTTAATTCCATCCGCCTATTAAATGGTTGAGGAGGCCGCAGATTAAATTGTAGCCTTTCTCACAAGCGATGTACTTACCGTCTCAAATGAATAAAGTTGGTGTTTTGTTTTTTCAAAGAAAACTTGAAGAGCAAAAATTCTAATGTTTATCATAGTAGGAGTAGCTTAACTAGTCACCCGCAAAAAAAAAACACTAGTAGAAAAATGACCTAATGTGAGACACATTAGTCGCGGTTCAATTTTGGCCCGGTATTAATGGTACCATTAGTCCCGGTTCGAACGGCTATGCATTTATGCCGGTTCGTGTTGAACCTTTAGTACCGGTTCGTGCCACGAACCGTTACTAAAGGGGTGGTGGCAGGCTGGCGTCAGGCCGGGGTCCCACGAGCCCCTTTAGTCCCGGTTCGTGGCACGAACCGGTATTAAAGGGCTAACATTTAGTACCTGTTCGTGCCACGAACCGGGACTAAAGGGGTCTGACCTATAGTCCCGGTTGGAGACACAAACCGGGACTATAGGGCAATTTTCAAACTCTACCCCCTCTGTATCGTCATTTCAGTTTTGAAAAAAACAAAAGAAAATGATAAAAAATTCAAAAAATAAAATTCTTCGAGATGTAGTTATATTACTAAATCTACTAGTTAGGAAAATTAAAAAACTTAAATTTGGACATGTTTCGCAAA
Organism: Triticum aestivum; assembly: GCF_018294505.1. Classification (NCBI taxonomy): domain Eukaryota; kingdom Viridiplantae; phylum Streptophyta; class Magnoliopsida; order Poales; family Poaceae; genus Triticum; species Triticum aestivum. The sequence goes on along the minus strand of NC_057798.1, from coordinate 181,305,401 downwards.
AAAATGTTATGAAAAAGTAAAACGGCTATAACTTTTGCATACGATGTCGGAAAAAACATATAATATATCAAAATGTTCAGCACGAAAATCCGCATCCAATTTGACCGCCTACGGCATGTTTGCAATTTTTTAGAATCCTCAAATTCTAAAAGAAAAAAATGCTCAAATTTAAGCTTTTTTGAATTTTGGTCAAACTGTGGTCAAACTACTTATTCAAGAAATGTTAGTGATACTAAATAATTATTCAAGAATATTAGTGTTACTAAATAATTATTTCAGTTTTTTGAATTTTTGTCAAATCTGGTCAAACTATGGTCAAACTATGGTCAAACTACTTATGCAAGAAATATTAGTGTTAATAAATAATTATTGTTTTTTAGAATAATAGTTTCAAACTCAAACGGTGAAACACGTGACCTAATGCTCAAGCTAAACTCGTGAGGGTTAATAGGATTGACAGCTTACATTTGTGAGGAAAACAAAAGCGCAGACTTGAAAAGTAGGGGGAATAGAACTTCGAAATTAAGCGTGCTCAGGCTGGGGTATTGAGAGGATGGGTGACCGGCCAGAAAGTTAGACGATTTAGAATGAGTGGTCCACACTTGAGCAGTTAAGAGGGTGATTAGAGACTAAATCATCAAATAATTCAGAAATATTAAAAATAAAAAAACATTTTTTTCCAAAATTCAAAAAAAAAACTTTAGTACCGGTTGGTGTTACCAACCGGTACTAAAGGTCCCGCATACCACGGCGCGAGCTCACGCCACGTGATGGGCCTTTAGTGGCGGTTCGTGCCGAATCAGTACTAAAGGGGGGTTTTAGTCTTCACTCTTTAGTGCCGGTTGCAGAACCGGCACTAAAGGCCCTTACGAACCGATAATAAAGCTCCGTTTTCTACTAGTGTAACTTAACTAGTAACATAAAATTTGTTTATATGACAAATAGTTGATGATGAGAGGTAACATAACACGTAGGCGTAACATAAGGCGCCTTGAATCAAAATGAGAGACTTGCATGATATGAGGGCATGTACAATGGTTCTATCTTAGCAATGCCACGTAGGATAAATGATGAGGTGGAGGAGAGAGAAATCATAAGAGAAGGCTTGTCTTCTCTTAATTAAGAGAAGGCAAGAGATGATCTCTTCGCACAATATGTCTCACCATGTTTTTAGGAATAACTAGTTATTGAAGATAAGGCTAAGAGATGACCCATTGTAGACATGTTTTTTTGTCATCTCTAAATTACATGTAAGAATTAAGATAAGACCACTTTATCAATCATTGTACATGCCCTGATACCACAAACAGATATGTTAGAGCAACTCTAGCAGACCCCGTATAAGTCGCAAACCCGCAAAATTCCGGCGAGTATACAGACCCGGACCAATTTTCTGACCAGAACAGAGCCCGTATACTCGCCCGGTCCGTAAATATTTTTACCACGGCCTGCCAACCGCCCCCTGAAGCAGTATATCTACGGGTTCGTGGGGCAGATACGGGTCGAAACCCTATACTCCCGCCGCCACGTCTCGCCGCAATTCCCCACTCCTCCCCCCTCACATTTCTCGCCGCCGATGAGCCCCCTTCTGTCTCCAGCCGCCATGTGGGGCCGCATGTGGAGCTCCGGCCATAGCTCGGGTGGCAGCTCCGGTGGAGGCAGCGACCCCGAGCGCGAGCAGCGTGTCCGCTTAGATGGCGCGAGGAAGCGCGCGGCGAGGAAGTGGACGAACAAGGGCCTCGAGCCGCTGCCGAGCCTCCTCCTTCGCGAGACGGAGGAGTACGACCGTCGGCACGGGCGTACGCCCTCCTCGGTTGCGGGCTCATCCTCCGCCGCGAGATCTTCCCACACCGCGAGCTCTTCCTCTCCCGGCGCGGGGCTTCTCCCCGTGAAGAGGGAATGGTCGGAGGAGCCGGAGGAGATTGAGGTCGTAGCCTTCAAGTAGGAGCCGAAGGAGATCGCGCGCCGAGGCGTCGTCGGGCCCGAAGATTTCGTGGCCAATTTCGACGTGGTCGCGGCCTCCATTGCCGAACGGAGCTTGCGCGAGGAGGCGGAGCGCCGCCGCCACGACGATGAGCTCGAAGACCTCACGTTCAAGCATGCGGTCGCAGCCAACCTCGCCGCGAAGGACAAGGAAGACAAGTGGTGGCGCATCCGCGAGGAGCAGAGGGAGAAGTTCATCGATTTCGTCAGTTCCGACGAGGACTAAGCTCCTCCACCGTGTCGTCCTCGGCCGCGAGCTCGTCCATTTTGGTATATCGACCTCGGCCTCGCCGCCGTGAGATCCCCCACCCCCCCTCTAGTAGTAGAGGTTGAATGTAGTATGTATGATAATGTAGTATGTGATGATGAACTATGAATGATCATGTAGTATGTGATGAACTAGTGTGGTTGCAATTTCCCCCGCGAAGCACTTTTTCAAATTATGCAGTTTCATATACGGGTTCTACTCTGCCTTGCACGATTTTGACCTGCAAAATAGTTTTTCGTCGAACTGTAAACGCCTTATGCGGGTCGCGGTTTTACGGATCTGCCAGAGATGCACCTACGAAGTTTACGAAGTTATGCATGGTAGTCGTAGTACAGTACCAGTCTAACCTATTTCACAGCGCAAGAGATATTCGAGGGAGAGCAAGATTGGGAGGAATGGTAGTAGGAGTCACGAGGGAACAGTGATGGGGCAGTGTGAGGTCAAAACCCGGATCTGACCAAACAGGCGCGCTCGTGCTGCACCACAGTACCACAGGGCCACAGCCACGATCGCATTCGCGCGGTGGTTAAGCACGCGCACATGGGGAAGGCGGGCCCCCGCCCGTGGGTGAAAAAATCAACCCAACCAAGCAAGAGAGAGAAAGAAGGAAAGAGAATTTCGAAAGGGGCCGGCCGTGAAAGCCCCACCTCCCCCTCCTCCTCCTCCACACGAACCACGTGCGAAATTTCTCGCAATCATCGCGGTCCCTCCGCCCCGGCCCTCGCCCCGCTTAATAAATGCGCTAAACTAATCCAACCATCGAAATGGCACCCACGCTCGCACTAAATTAATCCGTTTTCCACCGCGGGGGCGAGATTTCAGTTTGCCAAGCCAGAAACCGCGTCCTCCCTTATAAACGCGCACGACGCGTACGCACACGGCACACTACCATCCCGCACCGCACGACAGACAGCACGAGGAAGGCGAGCCAACCACCACCGCCGCGAGACTAGCACCACGAGCGAGCTCGGCCGATTCCGATTCCGTCTGCGCTATTAAGGTTTGTTTGGAGGAAGGGGAGGAGGTTCGGAGGTGGAGCTGAGAGAGAGACCGGAGATGGCGGCTTCCGCGAGGCAGGGGGAGAGGGCGACCAGCTTCGCCATGGCCTGCAGCCTGCTCAGCCGCTACGTCCGCCAGAACGGCGCCGCCGCGGCCGAGCTCGGCCTCGGAATCAACAAGGGTGAGCGGGGATGTTTCGGGATTTGGGCGCTTCACCAGAGCTGTTCGCTCTTTATTTATTTTTTTGGTTAGTGGGGGGAGGTTGCGTTCCGGTTCGTGCGAACAAAGTTCTTGCCCTCTGGGGGGATTTCGCGCGAGATCTGAGTTTGTTTTCCGGTTTTGGGGGACGAAGGTCCTCGTCGCGTCGATATGGTCTGGAATTTGGTGGCTGGTCGAGTGAATTGAGAAAACCAGCTCTCTGATCTGAGGCTTTGATTGGGTTTCAGGTGAGGCCGAGGCTCACAGGACGGCGGACACCAAGAGCCCTTTGCCTGGGGCGGAGGGCGAGGAGGCCGGCAGGAAGAAGGAGACCATGGAGCTCTTCCCGCAGAGCGCCGGCCTGCAGGACGCCGCCGCCCCTGACGCTACTAGGTATTGGACCACACCACTTTCCCCTACTCCATTTTTAGCCTTGTGCGCTAGTGCAAGTCAGAATCCATACAGATAAAAGTCAGATGTCGAGCCTACGCTACGACCTTTCTATCTATTCAGTTTACCTGAACGGTACTGGATTTTGCAAGGCCTGAAATCTAGTTGAGAGTGATTGCAATTAACCGATTTTTATATTTGCAACCAACTGCTCCCTGGGTTGAGATGATTTCTTCTTGGGATGGAGCAATCAAGCATCCATGCTCTGAGTGATAATAGTACTAGGTTTGCTAATGCTCCAAAGCGTAGCTAATCGACCTTAAACCGTATCCTTACTGATACAACACAACTGATCGAGCTGAGTTTGTTTGTACATGAATCAAAAATATGGTTTCCCATAGATCGTTTGGCAAAACTGAAGAGTAGTCTGCAGGTGTACTTATTTGTTGTGTGCAAATAAATTTCAGGGAGGAAGACAAGAGCCAGCTGACCATCTTCTATGGTGGGAAGGTGCTCGTGTTCAACGATTTCCCAGCCGACAAGGCCAAGGGCCTGATGCAGTTGGCTGGCAAGGGCAGCCCGGTTGCTCAGAACGTCTCTGCGACCACAACTGCTGCAGACACCGCCAAGGTCCAGACGGCCGTGCTGGCCCCGGCAAGTAGTTTGCCTAGTGATCCGGTTGTTGCTCCTAAGTCTGCTCGTCCGAATGCTTCTGGTAATTGCCCGGTGATTTGTTGTACATATCCATTGTGTTGTTTGACATGTACGTCGCTTGTTCTTATTGTGCTGATTATTGACAAAATCTTTTCTGTCTTGTAGATCTGCCAATTGCTAGAAAGGCGTCACTTCACCGATTCCTTGAGAAGAGAAAGGATCGGTAAGTTGCTTTTGCTGTCATGAACTCATGATCATCTTTTCTTACCATCGAAGTATATGGATCTAACTTGTGTTTTTGTTTTCGTACAGTCTGCATGCAAAGGCACCATATCAAGCTTCTCCTTCTGATGCAACACCAGTCAAGAAGGAGTTTGAGAACCAGCCATGGCTTGGACTGGGGCCGAATGCCGCCCTGAAGCCAAACCAATAAGGCGGCATGACAGGAGCCTTATGCCCTTACCAGAAACATCTGAAATGTGCTTTGTCCTAGCGTTTTGTTTAGGTTATGGTTCTGTGTTATTCGCCTCCATAGTTCCGATGTAAAGAGAAGTAGCAAATGATGATGACCGGTGCCCGAAGCCCGAGAGAAGTTTTGGCATGTTAACACATGGTGATATTGAGTTGGCCATGCTAAGGAAAAAAAGTTAGTGCAAAGAAACATATTTGTATCCTATATGTAAACTCTGATCATTCCGTATTGTCATTGAGTTTTATCCTTGATTTGTAAAAGCAAGTGATTGTAATGGATTCATATTATGTTTGTATTCCCATATGGCTCTTATGTTTACATGATTCGGTTGTCAGATCTGTATGAATTCTTGTTCCGTTTGTTCGTGGCAGGGAGTTTTGTCGAGGCCATGGATAATGATTTCCCATGGACTAATATTATAACTACGGAAACAAATTTCGCATGTACTCAACAAGTGACAGGGTATCTAATTCTCTACAAACACAAGCAATGATCTATTTTGGTCTATTGTAAAGTTGCTTTCGTCTATAGTTGTATAACCAATCATGCAAATACAGAGCAACACGGGAGTGAGGGTCAGGCAGATCCCGGTAGGTTGGATGGCGTTGTCCAGCTGAGGATAGGGTGTGAGAGGAAGATGGATGCACAAGGCAAGACTTGTCACCCCCCTCCTGCCTAATTCTTTAACCAAAAGGCAGGAGCACATGCGAGAATTGGGAGGTGATAGGGTCCTGGTTGACAGCTAAAGCAAAGCAAGGAAAGATGCGTGACAAAACCACAGGAAGTTGTTTGGAAGTTGCAAAGGGCGGGCCCCACGTCGGCGCAACTTGCTGCCTTTCTCCCTCAACTTGTTTGCATTTTATGTTTGTGTGCTTGCTAATATAAGACCGCAGCGCAGAGGGATGATGGTGATGATGATGATGCAGTGCACATCCTCGCAGCTTCCTGCCTCCCCTTCTTCAACCTTTTGAATTTGCTTTCCTTATGTTATGTGGGAATATTATGCCTTGGCTTTGTCAAAACGTTGTGCTGGTTAGTCTTGTGGCATGTCTCCTGATAGCACTGTTTGGAAGAATATTGGGCTGGTCAGAGGAAAGCTCAGTTGGCATGGAAAAATGAGAGACGAAAGCTCAGGAAGCATTTTTGTGTGAAAAAAACAACAATATTTTCTTGACCGGAAACACCAAGAGAGCATTCGAGCTGTTGCATATAATAAACTACAAACAGAAGAGTGAACCGTAAGGACCATGCACTTAGCTTGTGGACTACTCGTTTTGGCCGCGAAACGCGCGTGGAATGGCTTTGGCTTGTGCTTTGAGGGCAGACCGAGGGAAAGGCAACCAAAAGGTGGAGCCATGTGCTACCTGATCATGTCCCGGGCGCAAGTTGATCAACTAGTGTTAACAAATCTGTGCAGAGCCCCCCTGGTCCACGAAACGTCTTGCCCTTGTTTCTAGGATAGGATGGGAAATGTTCTTGGTGGTACCAATGGACCCTCGGCTCGGGTCCAATAATCTAGGCGCGAACACATGGTGAAATTGGGGAAACGAACACATGAGGCCCTTCCCAGTGCTTCACCATGAACAGATGCTAAGCATGCCACATAAGCAAAAAAGTGACATGGCACAACATTTAAGGAGGGGAAAGAGTATTTTGATGACCTCACGAAGAACCAATGCCAAGCGCGAGAACCTAGGCAAACCACTTAAATGAAACAATTTGGCCAATGCATGAAAGACTTTAGGTGCTAACTCATTAAATAAAGTGTGCTTAGCAACAACAAATTAAGCATCTATGCATTGGGGACTTGAGTTGCTAAGGTATTTAATGCACTTAGCACCTCATCTAAGCACCTTTGCATTGGGAGAGGTCTGAGGACTCCCTTGACATGCACAACTGAGCCGCTGATCCAGCAATGGTCCCCCGGAACCTACTGAGCTCGCACCAAACAATGGACGTGCAACTTCTGCTATTTGACACGGTTCAGGACAGTGTGATGCTAACAGATTCTCAACTCGTGTGCGTCGGCAGCAGCGATCAGGAAAGGAGATTGGTGATATTTAATTATTCTGAAAACAGGGGCAATGGGCCTCTGTTTCTTGCTGCTATACTCTCTTGGCGTATGGGCTACTCTTTCAGGTTCATTTCACCACATGCCGATTGTTTTCAAACATGGGAAGGTGATCTGATCCCTGTAGATAGATATAAACCTGCGTGCTGCATGTTCGTCGACAGTTTCGGTGGTTTATGTGCCTGGAATTCATGGGCTTGCGTGCTGCGTGCTTGTCAACAGTTTCGGTGGTTCATGCACCCCGGAATCCATGGGCTTGGTGTTATTTTATACCAGCAGGGAATGAGATGCGTCAGCTTTCTTCTTTGTATGGTAGTAGCATGCACGTGTCTGTAGCTGTAGCTTCGTGTAATGTAATCTATACTTGACACAGTGTCACGGCCTAGAAGAGCACGTGGACTGTGGAGGAGGAAGCCGGCACTTTTTAAAAAATATATATATTAGTATCACGAACATACCAATTACACTCCGCCTTTGCAACAACGCAATGTCCTAAAGACAGTACGGATGCACACAACCCAAACTCAAAACGAAGAAGAAAAAGAAAAAAAATCCCGCTAGAGTGATCAATTCCTTGTAACGGCAGTACTAACGACCACCAAGACAAACACCCAAAGTCCAAATTCTCCAAAAGTGACGCCTTCAGGAAGGAAACAGTGCACAAACGCCGTCGTCGCCCGATCATAGATCTTTGGTTTTCACCTTGAAGAAAATCCGCGCTCTCAAAACAATGTCTTCAACAAGATCACTGTCAGGCACAACCAACTAAGGCTAGACCTTGGGTTTTCACCCTGAAAGTTAAGACTCTGTACTCCTACTGTGCCGCCACCCCCACTTGCCGATGCCGCTACTACGAGTCACAAACCACCAAGCAAAGTCCTCATTGCCTCGAAAGCTTGATCCGCCATTACTAGGCCTTAGACCTCCGCCACCATGCCATTCTACGCCACTGTCTTCACCATGAAAATCGATATACCAACATGTCCCATAATATCAACAGTCAACGAAGCTTCGCGTCACGCCCTCCTGAAGCCACACAGGCTGAAATAGGGGCACACACGACCGAATCCCATCCGATCCAACAATTTACAGGCGCCAGGCACCCAATGAAGATCTCTGGCGGAGCCTTCCGGAACTCATCAATAGGCTAGATCAGTGAGAGTCGGCATCAAGCAGGACACCGTCTTGGTGCTAGAAGACCCATAGGACTGTTGAAAATATGCCCTAGGGGCAATAATAAAGTGGTTATTATTATAGTTCTTAATCATAATAAATGTTTATTATTCATGCTAGAATTGTATTGATTGGAAACTTAAATACATGTGTGAATACATAAGCAAATACCAAGTCCCTAGTATGCCTCTACTAGACTAGCTCATTGATCAAAAGATGGTTAAGGATTCCTGACGATGGACATGTGTTCTCACTTGATAACGGGATCACATCATAGGAGAATGATGTGATGGACAAGACCCACCCATTAGCTTAGCATATGATCGTTTAGTTTATTGCTACTAATGTCAAATACATATTCCTTCGACCATGAGATCATGCAACTCCCGAATACCAGAGGAATAGCTTGTGTGTTATGAAACGTCACAACATAACTGGTGACCATAAAGATGCTCTATAGGTATCTCCGAAGGTGTCTGTTGAGTTGGCATGGATCGAGATTGGGATTTGTCACTCCATGTATCGGAGAAGTATCTCTAGGCCCTCTCGGTAATGCAGCATCACAAGAAGCTTGCAAGCAAAGTGACTAAGGAGTTAGTTACGAGATGATGTATTACGGAACGAGTAAAGAGACTTGCCGGTAACGAGATTGAACTAGGTATGGAGATACCGACGATCGAATCTCAGGCAAGTAACATACCGACAGACAACATAAAGGTTCGATCGATAAAGATCTTCATAGAATATGTGGGAACCAATATGGGCATCCAGGTCCCGCTATTGGTTATTGATCGGAGAAGCGTCTCGGTCATGTCTACATCATTCTCGAACCCGTAGGGTCCGCACGCTTAACGTTCGTTGACGATATAGTATTATATGAGTTATGTGAATTGGTGACTGAATGTTGTTCGGAGTCCCGAATGAGATCATGTACATGACGAGGAGCTCCGAAATGGTCCAGAGGTAAAGATTGATATATATGGCGATACTATTTGGTCTCCAGAAATGTTTCGAAATGCATCGGGTATTTATCGGATCACCGAAAGGGGTTCCAGGAGGCCACGGGAAGTTACTGGGCCTAACGGGCCAAAGGGAGGGGAGCACACCAGTCCACAAGGGGTTGGTGCGCCCCCAACCTATCCGCCGGCCTTGTAAAGGAAAGGGAGGGGCTGGCCCCCTCCCGCCTTTCCCCACGCAAGGGAGAAAGGGAAGGGGGCGCCCTAGGGCAGCCGACCCCCTTTCCTTTCCCTCACACACTAAAGAAGGAAGGGGGCACGCCTAGCCAGGCACCCAGGATGGCCGCTGGCCCCCTTGGGGCTCGCCCTAGGGCAGCCTTGTAACGCCCCGGTTTCGTTGCGCCAGGTGTCTGCCAGTTATTCGCCGTAGTTGCCATGTCATTTGCTTGCGTGTTACATTTTATCATGCCATCATGTGCATTTCGTTTAGCATACGTGTTCATCTCATGCATTCGAGCATTTTCCCCGTTGTCCGTTTTGCAATTCGGCACTCCTATGTCCTCCAGAGTTCCCTTTTTGCCTCTCGTTGTAAGCGGGTGTTAAACGTTCTCGGAATGGACCGAGTCTTGCCAAGCGGCCTTGGTATAGCACCGGTAGACCGCCTGTCAAGTTTCGTGCCATTTGGAGGTCGTTTGATGCTCCAATGGTTAACCGAGTTAGCCCGAAAGCCCCTTTCGTCTTGCAGCCCAACACCCCTCCAAAGTGGCCCAAAACCCAGCAAACTCCCCTCCATGCTCTCGGTTGTTCGATCACAATCGCGTGGCCGAAAACCGCTCCTCATTTGGACACTCATAGCTCCCTCTACCTATAAATATGTGGCCTCCCCCGAAATTCCCGCAGTCCAAACCCTAGCCAAACTCCTCCCCGCCGCCGGACATGTCCGCCTCCGCGCCGGACGCGTCCACCCGCCAGCCGCCACCTCACCCCGACCAATCACAACGCGACACATCACCCCGCCGCCGTTCTCCTCCATTGCTGCAGCGCCACGTGGCCAGCCGGCCTCCTCTCTCCTCCCCGCGCCCGCCCCGGCCC